>NW_020838056.1:1536195-1766455 GCF_003676395.1 Aethalodelphis obliquidens
TAGAGTAATCTTGATTGTAGGTTCTTCTCTTTCATCACTTTAAGTATATCATGCCACTCCCTTCTGGCTTGTAGAGTTTCTGCTGAGAGATCAGCTGTTAACCTTATGGGAGTTCCCTTGTATGTTATTTGTCATTTTTCCCTTGCTGCTTTCAATGAGTTTTCTTTGTCTTTAATTTTTGTCAGTTTGACTACTATGTGTCTCGGCGTGTTTCTCCTTGGGTTTATCCTGTACGGGACTCTCTGTGCTTCATGGACTTGGGCGGCTATTTCCTTTCCCATGTTAGCGAAGTTTTCAACTATAATCTCTTCAAGTATTTTCTCAGGTCGTTTTTCTCTCTCTCTTCTCCTTCTGAGACCCCTATAATGTGAATGTTGTTGCGTTTAATGTTGTCCCAAAGGTCTCTTAGGCTGCCTTCATTTCTTTTCATTCTTTTTTCTTTTTTTCTGTTCCGCAGCAGTGAATTCCACCATTCTGTCTTCCAGGTCACTTATCAGTTCTTCTGCCTCAGTTATTCTGCTATTGATTCCTTTTAGTGTAGTTTTCATTTCAGTTATTGTATTGTTCATATCTGTTTGTTTGTTCTTTAATTCTTCTAGGTCTTTCTTGTACATTTCTTGCATCTTGTCGATCTTTGCCTCCATTCTTTTTCCGAGGTCCTGGATCATCTTCACTATCATTATTCTGAATTCTTTTTCTGGAAGGTTGCCCATCTCCACTTCATTTAGTTGTTTTTCTGGGGTTTTATCTTGTTCCTTCATGTGGTACATAGCCCTCTTCCTTTTCATCTTGTCTATCTTTCTGTGAATGTGGTTTTTGTTCCACAGGCAGCAGGATTGTAGTTCTTCTTGCTTCTGCTGTCTCTCGGATCTTTGTATTAGGGTCCGTTTCTGGGGTAAGCCGAACAGACACGCACATGATGCAAATGTGCAGACTTGCCCCGTCAGTGGAGCATTCACTCTCAGGGGAAAGGTGTATCCTTGGGGCCTTACAATTAGTCACTAAGTCTGCCCTCAGGACCATCTTTGGGGCTCTGAATCTGATGCTTCTTCTTAGTGGCACACCCTTGGCCTTCTCTCCTTGAGGAGTTGGCTACTCTGTTCTCTGAGCTTTGCCAAAAAGCTTTCATTTTTTTTTTAACACTTAAACTATATCTTATTTTTGTGGTTGTCTATCCCGCCCCCCATCCCCCACCCCTGACCATAGTTCCTTGAGAGCAGGGCCACCTATTCTTCACTGCTGGACCCCCAGCCCCTGGCCAGTTCTGCAACCCATCCTGGGCTGGTAAAGACCACTCGCTTGTGAACACAGGCACCCACAGGCCGCAGGGGAAGATGGGGCACTTAATGTGCGGCTCTACATGAGTCCAGCTGTCTGCAGCCTCTCCTGGGGCAATGGGAGGAAGCCAAAGAGAGAAGGCCCTAGTGATGCTACTCTGTGCCTGCCTCCAGGGTTGGCTGTGTTGTAGATGTGGTCCTGGACTCTCCTCCAACACCCACTACATGGTGGGCTGGGGTCTGCCCATCACCAGCTCCTCTCTTCTTCTGCCTTTTATAATTCCAGATTGCATGTTGCTCTGGGAAAGCTAGAAGTTGGCCAATTTTTATCTCAGCAAAAGCAGGGATGGCTCCATAAATGCCTAACCCCATGAAAACCTTGGTTGTCAAGCTGCATTGTGGGAAATTCTCAGAGCTCTGCCTGGGCTCCAGTACCATATTCCCTTTGTGCACTGGGACACCCTCTGGGACCCTGCTTTCCTCCATCCTCTCCTTTCTCCAAATTCTCACTCTTTCATGATTGTGCAGACAACTCACAGTTAGAAACTCAAGACCAGCAACTGTACCCTGATCTTTATTTCCCAGTAATGAGCACATGCTGTGTATATGGCAGATGCTCAGTCAAGGTCTACGAAGTGAAAATGTGTTTGGGGGGGACATGGATTACTTGCTGTAAGCACTGTCAAGCCTGAAGACTGAAGGTGGGTTTACTCAGCCCACAGTGTCCCCTACAGCTGACCTCAGCCATGGACCAACAGGCTCCAGAGCCAACCTTTCCCCTGAAGCATAAACAGAACTGCTGAAAATAGCCCAGTTGATGTTACCCTTCTAAGATGACCTCTGCCTCTGGCCCTCCTCTGTTCTACATTTGTGCTCTGCTGAGACTGAGAAGTACCCCCAGGGAATAACCTGCTTCCTGCTAAACGGATCAGACATCTTTCAAGACTTCTGGGGTTGGCCTGGACATTTTAGCATGTCAAGGACCAAGCAGTCCTCGGAAAAACCAGCAGTTTTCCATACAAGTGCTTTATATTTTTTATTTAAAATATTCATCCTGAGAGATGCATGGATTTTTTTTTTTTTTTTTTTGCGGTATGCAGGCCTCTCACTGTTGTGGCCTCTCCCATTGCGGAGCACAGGCTCCGGACACGCAGGCTCAGCAGCCATGGCTCATGGGCCCAGCCACTCTGCGGCATGTGGGATCTTCCCGGACTGGGGCACGAACCCGTGTCCCCTGCATCGGCAGGCGGACTCTCAACCACTGCGCCACCAGGAAAGCCCCAGAGATGCATGGTTTTTTGAGCCAAGTATGAAATCATTTTTCTGTGTGTGATGTTGTTGAACTAAGTTTTTTGTTTCTATGCAACTGATAAATTACACATGGGTGCCTTAGTTTAGAGAAATTTATGCACAAAATCATGTTTTGAAAACCAAGATCCTTTGCAAATTTTTCTGGAATGCTCATAATTCAGCAGGAACGGTTTTGTGAAATGGAGTGTCTTTTACAAGTGCTTATAATACCCGCTAAATTTGTTAGTTTCTAAGTCTGAACTTTGAAATGCTCTTTCTTTGTTATTTGTTTACTTTTATGGTGTGGAGACACTTATTACCATGAGTAGTTGAAAAGCCCTGCAAATGTTTGAGGACCACATTAGCTGTGGTATCTTGGATACTGCAGTGAATGCCTGCTAGGTTGGATTGGTGTTCCTGGCCTACATATAATAAGACACCTTCTCCTAGTCCACATAGAACACGTAGCTGAAGGGGGGCTGTGTAGCCAAGTGATCTGAACACACTTGCCCACTGTCTCACGGGTCTCAGAAGGAAAACTGCCCATGTGGGAAACATGTCCACATTATATATTGTGTGCTGTGTGAGAGACCTCATGACTTGGCGGCCCAGCTGTCCCAAACGGGCACACCCCACTCAGACTGATGGTAGGAAGGGCTGAGCAACCACACGACAGCCGAGAAGCCTCCCAACAGCATTTTTGAAACCCATAGACCAAGCACATGCTGCTTAGAACAGTTACTTGTCTCATCCAGCCTGTCCGCGCTCTTCCAGCTGGGCAATGCCTCCTCCTCCCTCGGCTGCCGGTCCCTCGGCTGCCTTGATGCAGCCTCCAGCGAAGAGGTCCTCAGGGCATCTTCTCTGCTGAGTGGGAACGCAGACTGTGACCGCTGTGGAAAGAAAAGAGGGGAAGGGGTGACCTTGTAAGGCACAGTCCCCAGGAGGAGTGCCTTCAGATCTGCAGGCATCCCACTGCATGGAGAAGACATAGCTGATAGTAATGTCTTTTCTCGTGTTGAGGCTTAGAAGTTGCACATCAGAGCTTCCTGCCATATAATGGCACAAATGGTTCCTGTTTATTCCATTGCAAGCACGCAGGCCTGCCAGAACGCATCAGAGATGTGGTAGAATCCGACAGAGCAGGTTCTCACATGGCTCCTGTTTCCCCAGCCATTCTTTCGGCCAAGATTTCTTAGGGCCAACTGTGTGTGATGAAAATGAGAGCATCTTCCCTTCAAAGACCTCCAAACCTGAGCATTTCAGCGGTGTAAGTAGAAAGTTATCACACAATCTAAGGGCTGCAATAGACAAGTGAACCAAGGATGATCAGTCCACAAGCCCAGAGCCTTTGCAACACATTCCCATTTAGTTAAAAAAAGGAAAATAAACTCTAACCTAAGGGCAAGTGGTAGAAAAGGGATTTCAAATGACTGACAAGAAACATGTTTGAGCTGTATATGTTACAAATGTTATACTGAGAATCTGAAGCTCAAATGTTCTGTGTAGGGAATTTCATCAAACAGAGACCAATTTTTTCCATTGTCATTTAATGAAAGAATTCCCTTCTATTGGTGATTTACTTTGATCTTTTTCTACGGGTGAAACAGGAACAAAAGCGTCTCTGAGCTAGGAAGCAAAGTATCCGTCTCTGACTCAGGCCCCAGGCAGTTTGGCGCCACCAGCTGGCCAACCTCAACAACAACACTCCTGCTGCCTTCTCTCCCGGCAGGAACTGGCTCATCTTGGTAAACTTTCTTCCTCTCCCGCCACAGGTCCTGAGAGTAGGAGACAAGAGGGGAGCATGTTTGGAGAGCTGTGGGCAGGGCCCTCGGGTGGCTGAGGCTGGACTAAGAGGGGAGCATGTTTGGAGAGCTGTGGGCAGGGCCCTCGGGCGGCTGAGGCTGGACTCAGGACTCAGCTGTATCTGGGCTCCAAGACCATCTCTGCCACAACACCTTGGCTGAGTGACTCAATTTGTTGAGAAGCAGAAACCTAATCTTGCGCTGCACACAGTAATTGCATAATAAGTGTGAGCTTTAAAAAGGTGTTTGAGAATAACAAAGGAGAATAGCAAACACCGGATCCAGGATATATAGGTGAGAAAATTGAGCATCATGACCAGGGTTTTGGGAGAGGACAATGCACTCTGTAGCCTTGCCCCGAAGGATGGTTAACCAGTCTGAGAAAAGACTCAGAGAGGGCTGAGGATCGAGCCCCAGCATCACCATCATTGCAGGCTAGGCCAGGGCCCAGCAGCCTGCAGACATAGGGCATCTGGCACACTTTGTTGGAGAGGGTGGTGCAGCCAGTTCTGGTCCAGAAGGAGTCACTGGAAACCTCTTCTATTTCCCCTCACAAGACCTTGAGGCTGATCCAGGAGGAAGATGGGTTTGCATAACAAATACGGAACGCTTTAAGCTGTGTACCAAGGGTCACAAACTGCTTCCCACCCCTTTGATTACAGAAGAGAGTGTGACGGGTCTCCAGACCTGCCGTTCGATGCAGCGGTCACAGGTTAATGCAGCCCAGGAGTGGAGGAGCTCTCCCCCTCTTATCGATTAGATGAGATTCAGTGTGCCTTCAGTTCAAACAGGCCACGGTCTGTGGAAAACCCCCTTCCTCAAGCTGGGCTGAGGGTCTTGGCTGCTTGTATTCTTGCTGTGTTATACGACACTCTATTGCAACATCTGTTTTTTTGCCTGGTGCAAGCAACTGAGGGAGGTTAATGGACTGCTAATGGTGACATCCTCAGCCCCTGGCACAGTAACTGGTACGGAACTGGAAATCAACGAATGTTTACTGTGGAGTGAATGTGATTTGGGGCGGGCTACAGGATAGGTTTTCAGAAGCCTGATTATGATAATGATGATGATCTTACTAACTTCTTGGATGAGACTGGGGATCAAGAAAAACAAAGAAGAAGCCCACTGTCATCCTCACTTATGTCATGGAGGGCAAGGTCTTGGAGGAGAGAAAAACTAACACACACGTCAAGTGGCTCTCGGTTGGGTACCAGTTCCATCATTCTGAGGGCACAGCAAGCACTGACCCTGTCTCTAGCGCCCTGAACAGCTCTGATACTTCACAACAACCAAGGTTTTCTTGGGGTTGGGTACTCAGGGAGCCATCTATAATTTTGTGAAATCCTTCACAGATGATGAGCAGCTATCACAGAGGCAGAGATTAAGGGTGACAGTCTGTTGGCAAGTGAAGTTATTAAAAATGAAGAAAAAAAATCCTTCCATGGCAAACCCCCCATATATTCAGGGGAACGTACCCTTGACATGTCTCCCACCTAGGACTGTCAAGAAAACCCCCCTTCTGTGTGATTGCACGGCTCTTCCTGTCTCTCCTACAGTCCTATTCCAACATATCGACTCCTCCACAGACTGTGAGCTCCTTGAAGACAGGGATGGTCTTTTGGATGTGACCCTCGGTCCCATGTTTGTGACTGAATTTGTAGGATGTAAGACACAGGTGTGCCCCTAAGGAGCTGATGGCCTATTGCCAGATGCAGTATTACTGCAGCCTCACCTGAGCTGTTTTCTGTACCTTGGTCTTTATTTTTCTATCTTCAAACTTCTCACTGTAAATCACTGAATACATGTTTGAAAGAGAGGAAATGATAGTATTTCATTTTGCAATGGCTCAAACAATATTTTATTTCTGTATGTGTGTGTCTGTAGGAGGTGGCTGGGCTCCATTTCTATAGGACAAAAATGCTCCCTCACCTACGAAAGCCAAGATCAAAAAATGAAAAGTCCTTCTGTGGTCCCAACAGGGAAGATGGGATCTATGTTTTTCATGAGTTGAGGATGCCAGGCTTTTGTAATCTATTTCAGGCAAGCCATTGTTTCAAACTAGGAAAAACAGCTGTACCCTGACAATCACAATGAGCTGACTCCAGCGCGTCTCAGGACACTGCTGGCCTGCTGTCTCCAGCCAGGGTGGAAAAGCCCCAGACCCTAGACCCAGTTTTGCCACAAACTCATTGCAGTAAACGTATTGCCCAGAAGATGGCGCAACCACGACATTTTTACTTGCCAGTTGGTTCAACCTCTGTGGCTCTCGGGAAGTGATGGGATTACTTGATTAATTTATTTGCCTTGTTTCCCTGGCTGTGCCCACCCTTTCGTTCCCACCCACAGCTTTTGTTTTTCTTCCTCTTACCCACCCTAGGGTCCATGGAAGAAACAGGGCTGGTGATGTCAGGTCGGGCGGGCCTGAGTTACAGTGTCTGCGTGTCTGTGCTGGGGGGCTGGGCATGGAGGGTGGAGTCCATGGGTTCAGGAATGTTAGCATGCCAGCAAAGCCTTGCAAAGATGGACTGCGAAGTTCAAACAGGCCCCGCCGCTTAACTCTTTGGGCATGAATGGGTAATGTGTTGGGTAGAGGGTCCCTGTCAGCTCCTCTTGCTATGTGCGATTTTGGGAGGATCTGTTCTAAGCGTCAGTTTCCTCACAGAAAGGAATCAGTGCCATGTCTAGCACACAGAATGCACTCAGTAAATATCAGTCACAATAATAGCATTTATTAAGCTCTGCCACTGAGCCAGGGCAAGACGTCCATCCCCTCACTCAGTCCTATTGGGTGCACATGAGTGAGTTGCGGCAGCCTGGAATAACTTGCCCAAGCACAAGGTTGGTGCAGGGCTTGACCTTGGGTCTGTCTGGCTCCAAGGTGATGCTCTTCCATGCCCTCTTGCTGCTGTGCCTGACACCCTTTGCTGAAAACCTGGGGACAAGGCACTCCTGGCTAACATGCTCCAACCCAGCAGGACCTGCCATCCAAACCAGCTGGTTCTGAAGCTTTAGGCAAAACTTGCAGTGTGATCATCAGTTACCTTTGTTAAAGCTTCCTCTGCAGCCGCTGGTCCCCCGTGTGGGCAGCAGCGTCCTGTTCTCCCTGTATTTCTTGGAATGTTATATTGTTGCTATGACTGCAATGATTATCATCATTGCCACCAGGGCAGGCTCCCTGGGGCACCGATCATGGCTTCAAAATAAGTCTTTGCTCTCAAGGAGCCCACGTCATAAAACAGGGAGAGAATGTTTTTAGTATCAAGGGTTTATGGGCAAAGGGATCGATAACAGTGTTCATATGAATAACAACTGAGACATAGCTTTGCTTTGTACTTTTAGGGTCGGGCATAGTCATTAAATTCAATCCAATAATTATAACAATAATGAAAAATACTTTAGGTCTGTACTATAGTCATTTAAAGGAGTGAGCAAATGTGAGGGAGGAAAATGACAAAAGCACAAAGGGAAAAGGCTGAGGAAAATAGGGAAGGATAGAGAAGAGACAGAGTCAGACAGAGATGCACCTTAGTCCCCGGGCATAGCATATGCCCAGCCTCTGCTGTCATCATTATTATCAACAGGATCACCGTATTAATACAGAGACGACTTTTTATATACACGCACCCAAAGAGATAGGCACTAAATGATTTATAACCCCTGCACTGGTGCCTTTCAGGATATTGCATCTTAAGGCTTTGAAAGCTAGATTGCACTGATCCCCCTACTAGCAGAGAACCACACAATAAAGGAGGAAATTAAAAAGTGGACAATCACACTGAACTTTCTTTCAAGAGAGTAGATGAGAAATCCCGTCAACATGGGGATGGATTAAGTTTGGGTTTAGCAGTTAAGCCCAAGGAGCCCAGTTATAGGGTTCTGCACAGTTACCCCTGGAGGCAGGGTATTCGTGTCCTTGGAGAACTGAGGATAAAAGAGGAAGCACTGCCAGGAGACCACTGGTTTAGGGCCATCCAGGGTCTGTAGGTCAGAGTGCCCTCCTGAAGATATCACGAAGAGGCCATCCTTAAGCCTGCAGCCTGCCGGCATCCCCTGCCAGCTTTAGGTCAATGTACTGATGCCCAGCTCCGCCCCAGACCCTGTGAGTCAGCGCCCCTGGAGTGGGGCTCAGGCAGATGAGGAAGATGAGCGTCTGAGGCGAGAACAGCTCGTGGAAAGGTGGGAGAGCCACCTTCCTCGAAGTCCCCAAGAACCGAGGCTTAGCCTGCTGGTTCACGTCCAGGCTCTGGCCAGCCTCCAGAAGCATTTCTGCTTTTATGCCCTCTGCTTCTCGCTCCGTCTTTATCTAGCTCCCTAGACCAGAGCTGTGTAAGAAAACTTTTCAGGGAGGCTGGAAATGTTCTGTATCTGCACTGCCCAATAAAGTAGCCACCAGTCCCAGGGGCTGTTGAGGACTTGAAATGTGGCCAGTGTGACTGAAGAACTGGATTTTAAATTTAACTTTAATTAAATTGTCACTTGTGTCTTGTGGTCACTATATGGGACAGTGCAGACTAGAACCTCTGGGATGAAAGGGACCTTAGGGATCGAGTCCATTGATCTCACGTTTTAGAGGAGGAAGCTAGATCAAAAGCTTTGGAACAGGAAAAAGGTACTCAACTCCCGACCCCACTGATTACTACCTGTGGGAGCTTAGGCAAGTTATGCTAAAACTATAGTTTCTTTACCTATAAAATGGGCCCAATAATACCTGTCCCCACCTTTCGGTGGAGAGTAAAAAAAATAACATGCGATGGGGTGATTTTCCCATGGCTTCCTTTCCAGTTTTTTTTTTTTAATTGAAGTATAGTTGATTTACAATATTGTATTAGTTTCAGTTGTACAGCAAAGTGAGTCACTTACATATATGTAGTTTTTCAGATTGTTTCCATTATAGGTTATTATAAGATATTGAATATAGTTCCCTGTGCTTCACTTAGTATGATCATCTCTAGGTCCATCCACATTGCTGCAGATGGCATTATTTCATTCTTTTTTATTGTGCCTTTCCAGTTTTAAATTGCACCTGTGTGTTGCCCTGTCCCTTGCCCTGTGCTATGACTGTGGGCACCTGCAGCTGATAGAACACCAGCCCTGCTGGCCAGTCCTGCTCTTTCTTGCTGAATTTCCACACCGAGGGCCCAGCCTCTATCCCATTCTCCACACATCGTTGCCAGGGCTGCTTAAACACATACCAAAGGATTTTACGGGCTTGGTGACTCTACCGCAGATGTGGCAGGCCCAGACCCTTGGGGCACAGGAAGGACACTGTGCTTTGTGGTTGGGGATGACAAACAAAAAGATCTACTCACACCCCGACTTCCTGCCCACATCCAGATGTGATCTCAGAAGGCAGTGGCAATTCTCTCGTTGTCATTTCTCAGTTTCAGTAAACAAGTGCTCAAGTTGTAAGAACACACCTGGCCTTCAGAAAGCCATTTTTTCCATGGGACTCAGTACAACTATTTTCAGGATTAATTTTAAAAAGCCTATTGACATCGTTATTTTTCCTAGATTGGTCTCTGTGTAAAAACCCACCTCCATGTGTGTAAGAGCACAGGCCTCCTGGCCCCCACGCAGCGCTCTCTGCATCTCTCCCTGCCCTTCAGGAACCTCAGGCTGTCTGGTGGACACATGTGCTAACTATAGATGTTAAGCGTGGTGTCCCCATTTCTGTGGGGATAATGGCTCTGACTTGCACACATGCAGGGCACCTGTAGGGCGTGGGCCGGCATGGTGTGGGGACTCACCCAGAAGGTGGTGGAAGCGCGGTGGCCTCCCGGGTAGGCTGTGGTCCCCTCGTCGGCTGCCTTCGCACTGCAACTCTGGGGCTGTGGCCACTCCGGCTCCTCTTCCACGTGCTGCTCACTTTTGCTCTTCTGTTTTCTTATGATCTGGGGAGGAGGCGGGTGACAAAGGGGACACGTTATTGGAGAGGGCTCCAGTGCTATGTGGGGTAACTGGGACCATCTCTAGGAAATTCTTAGCCATGTAAGAGCTTAGTTTCAGGGTCTTCCCTGGCAATCCAGTGCTTAAGACTTTGCCTTCCGGTGCAGGGGGTGCAGGTTCAATCCCTGGTTGGGGAGCTAAGATCCCACATGCCTCGTGGCCAAAAAACCAAAACATAAAACAGAAGCAATATTGTAACAAATTCAAAAAAGACTTAAAAAAAAATGGTCCACATCAAAAAAAAAATCTTAAAAAAAAAAGTGTTTCGTTTCAACAGAATACCATCTGATTTCAGGTCTTATGATAAAACAGCACAACTAAAGCCTTGAACATTCTACATCACTTTACAGTTTACAAGTAGTCCTTTTACAGTGCTGACAACTTCTATTTATTAAGTGCCTACTGTGTGCCAGGCACCATAAATGCTTTACCTCATTTAATTTAATTTAATGCTTTACCTCATTTAATCTCTGTGCTTGGCACCATAAATGCTTTACCTCATTTAATTCTCAAAATAATTCTAAGAGCTACGTACTATAACTCTCCCCATTTTACAAATGATGAATGAGGCTCAGAGGTTATCAGTTAAGGACACACAGCTCATAAATAGTGGAAGTGGATTGCAAACCCAGAGTCTCTGGCCGTACATCCTGACTTTAGGAAGTGTCTGAAAGCCCTAAGGAGGGGGCAGATACCAAGCATCACGAGGGAAGGCTTCAGCTTGTTTGCACCGCTTGCTAGGTTGGGCATGGCCATCTGGATTTAATGAGTCCATTTGTACGAAGGTCTCTGGGCTGGGTTCCTGGCTCCTCACCCACCAGCTCAATCCCTGAAGGCAACCACGTTCACACCGCTTAGTTTTTGCAGGGCAATTCAACCCCTCTGCATTAGCCCCAGAGTACAATGGAGAAAGTGAGAAGAAGAGAAGAAACGGTGCCCAAGACAACAAAGGTGCCTATGGCGGCTCTTCTGCTCACCAAAGGCCCTGGTCCAGGCCAGGGTGGTAAATTGCAGTCATCTGGATGCTAGGGCCCACCTACCTTCTGCAGGATGGTTGTGGCCAGTTCCTCAGTCAGCTCCTCCCTGTGGTCCCGCAGGTAACTGGCCTCATTCTGCTTGTCCTGCAGAGAGAGGAAGAGAATGTCGTGAGCTGTGGGTGTGTTTGGGAGACTTGGCAATCGCTTTCTGAGGAGTCCTGACCACAAATGCAGGGGAAGGATAGGCTCTAGACAAGGATGGCTATCATGATGATGGTTTCCCCACAACCTGCACTTTCTCTTGGCAGCCAGGACTCCACCCACACCTCCTCCCAGACAGACGTTGTGACGGGGGCCGGGGTGGGCATACCAGGCTATCCCCATAGGCTTCTGCTTTGGAGATCGCTTCTTCGATGGCCTCTTCAGCCACCCGTAGGGCGACAGCCAATGTGTCCATCATGCTATGTCCTAGACAGGAAACAGAACATAGACCGCTTTCTGAAAGGCAAGGACAAGCTCCAAAACATACAAAGTGGCTTAAAGACGACTGGACAAAAGGACTTAATATAAGGAAATAACGGTTCTTCATCCACTTTCTCAGATAAAGATTATGTTTTATTTTGTGCACGTAATGTATCATTATAATGATAGGGAGGAAAATTGTGAAATCTTCTGAGGGCTGTGCTCATGGTTTAATGCAAACACAAAATCCATGGAAGAATTTTTTAGACTCTAAACCCATACTATCGATAACATTGGCCGATCTTGCTGAGCTCAACCACGTGCTGGGCTGCAGACTGAGTGTCTCATACATGATCACAGTGGATCCTTCCAACAACTCATTGAGTAGGCACCATTTTATAGATGAGAGAACTGAAGCACAGAGAGGTCAAATAACTCACCCAACGTTGCGCAGTGAGACAGAGAGCTGAGATTTGAATTCAGGGCTCTCTGTCTCCAAATCCTGTGATTTTAACCACAAAAGTGAGATAAACACAAGCCAACATGATTTTTAAAAATAATGCTATCATATATTTAGTGAACATATTTTTTGCATATGGTGACAAACGGAAGTTTTCCCAAGTCAAAGGACTTCTGCAGGTGACAAAATTCTTTTTGAAGTCAAATACTTGGAAGAGTTTTGCTTCCTGGAGGTACTAGATTTTTTGCTTCTTACTTGAAAGTGAGAATCTCTATCATTCGTCTCAGTTCATCCCAGAAGCCCGATTCACATCAGGCACAAGAACAGAGGTCTGCAGGGGCTGCTTGCCTATGTCTCCTTTTCCCCGATTTCAACCTCCTGTTTCCATTTATAATCTCCTAGTCATGCATTATTTAACACATGCATATCTCCTGAAAGCTGCCTCAGATTCTTTGTAGAATGAGACAAGGTGTAAATATATCAATTCATTAATTAATCAATCCGTTAATTAAAATACTTAATTCAAGCTTCTTAGGCTCCTAAAGACACACATGTGGACAGAAAGTAGCATTTGGCAAACATAACAAAATCTCCCAAACCAACCCAATTAAAGTCAAAAGCATCTAGCCAGGCAGCTGACAAGGACATCACAGGCTGGCTGCGACAGTCCTGACAGAGACACACGGGGGCAACCCAGCTCAGGGCTTGGCACCCCTCAGGTGGCTGAGTGAACACATCATTTCCCCAGTGTTTCTATTAGAAGAGTCTATAAAATTTAAGTTGTCACTACATTCAGTGCTCCCTGGAGACAGACACTGTATCTCCCATCTCTCTTCTTCAAGATACCAATCAATGTATTCTTCATAGAAGTGGCGCCCCACAAATTCTTGTTGATTCAAAGTGCACCAAGACCTCCCCAGCACTAGGGTCTCTGAGGGTCCCAGTGATGCCTCGACAGACGCGAGCTGAGCCCATGCTCTCATGTGCTTTCCGAGCTATTGGGTGATCAGGTGCATAGCTAACTGCTAAGAGGCATGCTGGAGATCCTATTATGGGGATAGTCACCAGCTTCCACAGAGCCCTGGAGAGGAAGAGCCTAGAGCCATCAAAAAGGGTGGAGGCCACGTCTGTGGTTTTGGCATGAGGTGGAGTGGAGCGCTAAGATGTCTGGGCTGAAAGTGAAGGCTTGAGAGGGTGTTCAGAGATAAAAACTGGTGGGGTGTGGAGGGAGGATAAGAAAGCAGAGGCAGAGTGACCGAAGTTCAGAGGACCAGTCAGGTGGGGGGGACTGTTAGTTTTATGTGTCAACTTGGTGAAGCTATAGCACCCAGCTGTTTAATCAAACACTAACCCAGGTGTTGCTATGAAGGTGTTTTGTAGGTGTGGTCCACGTTATGGTTACAATAGTTGACTTTAAGTAAAGGAGATTACCCTTGAAACTGTGAGTAGGTCACATCCAATCAGTTGAAAGGCCTTAAGAGCAAAAACAGAGGTTTCCTAGAGAAGAAATTCTGCCTCAAGACTTAAGCATCAACTCCTACTAGAGTTTCTAGTCAGCTGACCTATTCTGTGGGCTTGCCAGGCCCTGCAGTTGTGTGAGCCGAGTCCTTGAAACGAACCTCTTTTTTGTGTGTGTGTGTGTTATCTGTACATACCCTATTGGTTCTGTTACTCTGGAGAACCCTGGCTGATATAGATGGTTACTGAAATTAATATTAATACAGGAGAGTTGAGGGTAGGGAGGTGCTCAGGCCATAGACCTTGGAACAGAAAGAAAAGGATGGGATTGCAAATAGAACCCATAGGAACTTGGGTGACTGGGTGGAAGCGGGGAGGGGGATTGAGGAAAAGATAAGTCTTGCTGGTGGACTTAAGTGGCTGAGGAGCTTGACTGGGATATGCTGAAGTTAAGATCCCTGGAGGGGCTGCAGGTCTTGGTGACCAAGCATCAGAACACTGAGTCTAGAACTCTGGGCTGAAGTAAGGGCTAGGCATTCAGACAGAGGTGCACCAAAGCCATGTGACTTCTCCCAGGGAGAAGGCAGCAAGGATGATAGAGGATGAGACCTTCATGAGAAGGTGCCCGAGGAGAAAACAGAGAGAGTTCAGAAGCACTGTGGGGGGCCACAGGACCAGGGGGACTAGGAGACACCTGTTCCCAACACCCAGTACTTTGGAGAAGGAGCCGGAGTGTTGGAGGAGGTTTTATTTGGAATTGGAAGAAGTTTGTTTTGCTTTTAACCTTTGCTCTAAGGGGATGACTGTACTGGCATAAAAAAGTAAAAGTTGATCAGTAAATGGTACATTATTTATAAGAATATTTTAATATTAATTGCACAAGTGAGTATGTTGATTGTCATATTCCAACTCCAGAAAAACACACACTAGTTGATTTTAAGTATCTAGTGGTTGGTACGGAATGTACTTCTCTAGGCTACTCCTTAGATATATTCACCTATTTTGATGATGGATTCACAAAAATGGCAATAAAAGAAGACCCAGGGAGACTCTCACACACAATAACAGAGTTGCATCAGTGGTTCCAATGCCATAGGGGACCCTGACGGTCTGAAGGGGTTTATAATGCTCTAACCTCCCATTAGGTGTAAACCCTTAAGCAAACTTACCTTCTGACTGCCTATAAAATGTTGAGTCACTGCCTGAAATACTTCCTTCATTCTCCAGGTTTGCGTCAAAAAAGCTTCCTCCTGAGAGAGAGGGAGAGAGAGAGAGGAGGAGACAGAGAGATATAAGATTATCCAAGGTCTTCAGTGAGCCCAGTGCACTGTGTCACTGAGTTGGCGGACCACCATTACCCACTTTGATTGTTAGCCTTGCAAATGGGTTTAGGCAATCACTGGGTTCTACAGTAATGCTACAGATTTTGACCAGTCACATTTTTCTTTCTCATACTAATTCCTTGTGTAGCAATGCTTCCACCCCCAACTTTCTTCCAGAGCCTTCCTTGGAGGCAATATAGAATCAAACATGGAATAACAGATTGAAGTCAGAGATATGAGCTCATTTCCTGGACCTGCAAATGACTAGTTGTGTGACCTTGATCAAGTTACTTAACCTCTCGGACACTTGGCTTCCGTACTAGAAAAACTGTGATAATGGTAGAACTCTGCTCATGATGGGTGATGAGACACTGCATGCCTGGTCTTTAGCTGCTGTCCATGGCATCAATCTAAACAGTGGCCTTTAGCCAGTGAGTAAAGTGTCATTAGCAGTTAGTGGAAACAAGCCCAGAGCAAGACAAGGTAAGCCATGGCATTTGATCTTTTAAGGCCCACTGCCTCTTCTCTGGTCTTCTCTCAGTTGAACACACACCCTATCTTGGTTCCAGGCTGGGAAGAGCAGTTGGCTAAACCTTTTTTAAGTTGGGGATTTACCATTTGTGTTCACATATTAATTCATCAAAAGAGATCTTTGAAGGTGTGGAGGTGTGGATGATGTCTCTTTCCCTTTTAAATTACTGTATTGTATCACCAGTACCTAAGATAGCACTGAGACAGCAGGGGGCTCAAAAAAATTCTTGAATTGGATGCTGGTGGAAAACACTGATAGAGCCAAGAAAATAAATGTGGGTCTACAGCTCTTAGCTCAAAATGGGGAAATGCTATTGATGTCAAGTCAAACTAAGCAGTAGACCTTTGATACACGTAATACGGCCCGTGCTTCCTTGGATGGGCTGCATGGGGCTCCAGTGGGGGAACTCTTAGGGTAACTGCTGTAGGCATCTACAGCGGGGTCAGGAGGCTGCTACCTTTATGAAATAGGTCATTAGTGTGTGGCCTGCCACGGGGACTCAGTCTGACCATACACTATTCTCTGTGCTTGTGTTTTTTGACCAGGCTTTCAGAAGACCCATAGTCACTTACTCCAGCTCTGTGACCATAATGAAGTGACTTTACCTTCTTGGGTCTCCATTTCCTCACTTATAAAATAAGGCTTTAGGATAAGTCATCACCTCAGTTCCCAGGCTGTACATCTAAGTGCAGATATTTCACTTTGGCCTGGCTGCATCTGGCAGCCATTCATTCATCCAGCAAATATTTCATGGGCATCTAGTAGATGCCTGGCCCTGGGCTGAGCATTAGGGTGTACTGGTGAGCAAGGCCAGAAATCCTCGTTGCCCTGACAACCTTGATAGTCTAGTGGGTGAGAATTCATTAACCAAAAATTTATATAAATAAATATAAAACTATAGATATGTTGAGTGCTGTGACTGGGTGGTTCATAGAATAGGGCAAGAGTTCAGCAGGGAAGACTGACCTAGACTGTAAGTAACCAGCCAAAAGGGTGTGGGGGTGGGAGGGAGTCCAGGGCAGAGCAAACAGCTTGCACAGGCACAGGCAGTGGGGACAGCAGGGTGCATCTGAAGAGCTAAGACAGAGGCCGGGTGGCTGGGCTGCGAGAGGAGAGGGAACCTGGGGTGAGGTGGGCTGGCAGCAGACCGCACAGGTCACAGTGGCCACATCAGAGTTCTGATCTTTGTCCCACCATGAAGCCACTTGAAGACAGTAAAGTCTCCACAGGGGTGATCTGGTTAGGTGTGTGTTTCTAAACACACGTAAAGGTGCACGCCGGCTGCTTTGTGGAGGACAGCTTGGAAGAGGGAGAGGGTGGGTGTCTAGAGAGGAAGCTGAGAGTGTGGCCCACCCTCTGGAGTGTCCCTGTGATGGGAAAGAGCATGGCAGGGCAGAAGTGGCAGAAAATCTGTAGTCCAGGAAGGGCTTAGGAAATGGGAGAGACTGGGCATGTTTACAAGTCAATAGGAAGGAACCGCTTAAGAGAGAGGCTGAAAGGCAAGACAGAAGGGCTGCGTGAACTTGAGACCTTCATGGAAGGTGACGGATCAGGTGCGGAGGTGTACACGGTCTGCCCTGCGAAGGAGGCGGTGAGGCTGTCTCCTGAGACAACGGGGATGGTGGTGGGGAGCTTGATGGGGGTGGAGAAGATCTGAAAACATCTTTGGGAGAACTGCGCTGACCAGGACAGGCTCTGGATTTCCGTGATTATAAATCTTCTAGTACAACAACTCTCCCTGTGTCCCTTTAAATTCATAGGTGGGAGCTTCTGTGTCATTTAGGATGATGGGATTTTTCCAAGGGCAGAAAGCAACTGAACTGTTTCGGAAAGCACTGACACAGCAGCCAGACATCAAGTCAGAGCTTCCATGAGCTGCAGGAACCTCCAATTTCAGGCGACTCAGTGCTTTTAAAAGACCATGTTGTTAGTCAAATCCCACATGAAAGATGTCATAGACCTTTCCAAGAATCGTGTCAAAAATAGATATATCACGTTAATAAATAAAAACAAGATTTATTTTCCCCATTTTATTTATCCAATACTAAATAAATGTATGTATTATTTACCAAATTGTCTAGGGATTAAGTATATTAATAAGGGCTACTTTCATCTTTTCATGTAGTGCTTCTTTTTAGAATAACTGTTAAAAATGTCACACTGAATCTATCAGATAAACCACATGAGCATTGGACATTATACATTTTTTTATAAATCTATTTACTTATTTCTCTGACTTCACTGCAACGTTGGCTCTGAGATGGCAGGGTCTTACCCATCTTGTCACTCCCAGGTCTTAAACCAGGCATTCAATAAATGTTTACTGAAGGAATGAGTAAGTCTTAGATTTATCTGACAAAACGAATGGGTCTCCAGTTCTGCCTAATCTGGTCACCTGATATGGGCTGCAGGAGGAGGAAGTGAACTTGGGACTGATGGCTGTGCAATGGGTACATGTGATGGGTAACCCATAAGATTCTGTGAACTCAATGAATTTTCAGTGTTTTTTTATGGCAAACTACACTGGTCCATGCAATGGAGATGTTTCGTAGATAAAAGGAGTTTTATACTGAGAGTCCTGGAGCAGAGCACAGGTCTTGCACCCTGTAGATTATGTTCTGACAATCAAAATTCTGAAACTAAGTACCCTCAGATGGAGTTGAAGATGGAACCATCTTATTCAGAACTCTGCCATACGAATTATAGTGAAGTTCTAGCTGAGGTTCTCAGTCTTGGCTGTGTCTTAAAATAACCCAGAGAACTTTAAAAAATATCCGTTCCGGGGCCACCTCCAGAAATTCGGAAGTAATTGACGGGGTGGAAGACGATTCTGGCACTTTTTCAAAGCTCGTGAGGTGACTCTAACGTGTAGTCGGGCTTGAGGATGGCGGATGACAACCATACCAAGGTGCTGGGTTGTAGGTAGAAGCTAATGCTGATGTCTCCACGGTCATCTGACATAATCAGGACACTACTTACACACGGGAGATTTCTCCATGCTTGAGGTGTAACTCAATTTTCTAGGTGGTATGTAGAATCGCTCTGTTTTATGATCACGACTTTACAGATTTGAGTACCATCTCATAAATTGTCTCCTGCCTGCTTGTCTTCTTGTTGCTCAAAAGGAAATCTTAGTTTAAAATGAGATACAAATCATGCTAAAGCAACTGATTCTAGTACTTCTATGAAGTGTCTTGGTACCCACAAAGTGCTTTTAAGACTGAATTGTGTAATATTGAGGACCTAAGAGTTGCCAGCCACTGGGCCACACTTTGGGAACACAGAGATGAAGAAGCTATTGCTTCTGCCTGGTCCAGCAGGAGAGGAGCTTTGTAAACCACCACCTGGATGCCATGTGATAAGTGCTGTGATTGAGGCCCAGATGAGAGATGTGGTGAATCACAGAGGGCCTGGGACCTAAATCTGCTTCAGTAGTGTCAGCGTTATTCCCAGCAAATGATACGCCTTTGAAAATGACACTTGAACATTTCAAAGCCTTTTGCCAGCCCACTTGTAATTCATGTTCCCTTGCTCCACCTGTGGGACCCGAGGGAGAAACAGAAAGAGACCAGAGTTGTGCTGTTTATAGGATTCTCCAAATGAATTTGCTTCTCCCCTTCACTTTGCATGAAGCAGTAGAGAACATCTATGAGATGTGAATGCGGTGACATGTAAAGCGGTACCTGAAGCAGACGCAAGGATGAACAAGAAAGAAAGTATGGGATGCAAATGATGAGACAGTTCTATCCTGGAACCTTCTTGAGGTATCTCCTTGGGTTGAAAACCTACTGTTAACATGATTACTTTTAAACTTTATTTCTTTTTTGTCTTTGTTCCTAGAGAAACATTTTTAGAAAAATCAGCAAAGAGCAGTTAAAAATAATATGTGGAGACCTTCAGCCCTGCTCTCTTAGCTACAGGCTTCCTGAGTGGTTCGAAAGACAGAGATTCTAACGACTAACACAAAAGACCCTAATGAGTCTCCGTGTTTAATGCTTCCATCCTATTTCCCCCTTGTCTCAGTGGCTGGCATATTTTTAGATTAGACACAACCAAAGACTTTATTGAGAATACAACAATGTAAAATAATGATGGTGAAAAAGCTCCATGTGAGATTTTCTTTCTTCCCTCTTTCTCAGGGATAAAAGGCATTTACCTGTGTCAGCAAAGTGATGAAAAAATCTTCCTCTACACAGAAAAAAATAGCCTTTTCTGGAAGGACATGCTGTTCATATTCTGACAACCATTTCTCTCCACTGGCTGGTCCAATAGGAATATAGAATATAATTTCTCATTCTAATTACATTGGTTGTCTTAACAGCATAGGTAGAATTCATCCTTTAAACTTCCTGGGAGGAAGCTGAGACTTTTCTAACTCTCCCATTACATTAAACTCTGGGCCTGGTATGTATAGAATTTTGGAGTAGGAAGGAAGAGGAGTGGGGGGCATATCCTCTGAGTGCAGACCTAGTCTACACAACCAAACAAAGATGAATTTCCAATGTTTTAATCATTAGGGAAAGATGGTCAAGAATCTTTCATTTCTAGGGATTTGGAATTAAAATGTCCACAATATGCAGAAACACTTTGGTCCTCCCAGCTGCTAACATATCCAGCCCAGTGGAGATGCGGGAATTAAAGGACTTAAAACTTAGAATCTTTGGTACATGTCCTTCTATTTCTGCTCCTTACTAGAACCAGATTATTTAAGTCACTTTCTCTGTCCCAGGTGAGTGTGCCGCAGTGTACAGGGCCTCCACGCCAGGCCTTCTTCTTTCCCGTCAACCCCCCAAAGACTCCCAGATGGCAGGCAGTCAGCGTACCTAGGATGTCAAAGCACCCTCCGCTCTCCAGCCGGTGTTTCCTGTACAGGTTCTTCAAGACCTTGGCGCTGCCAAAGCGTTTGAAGCGGCTCTTCACATTATTGTAGAACCATTCCAGAGACTGGGTCCTCAGAACCCTGAGGACAACACAGAATTAGAAAACAGAAAATTAGCATTAAAGGACAGAATTATGAAATGGTGGATTGCAAAAGTTGCCACAATACTTCACAGCTCCTTCCATCAAGAGGTGGTCTCTACTCCTTAGATCTGGGCTGGCCTTATGACTTGCTCTGATCACAGAGACTGGTGCAAGTGATGCTGTGTGAGCCCAGAGCCTGGCAGCTTCCTCTCTTGCTATTCGTGGAAGCCCTGCAACCCATCGCCATGTGAACAAGCCCAAGATAGACTTTGGGATGACAAGAGACACTTGGCCCAATCCCCCCTCTTGCCCCAGCCAATAGCCAGCCAATCCCTAGACAGGTGAGTGAGGCCATTGACTGCCGGTTGACTGAAGACGCATGAGTGACCCTAGGTAAGACCAGCAGAAGAACCATGCACCTGCGTCCATCCAAAGAGCAAGCTGATAAATGCTCGCCACTTGAAGCCACTAGCTGACGCATCTGTTTAATAGCAGGCTTTATATTTGACACTCTTACTGCATTAACACCATTTCTAATTCAGCTTGGGAGGATAAAAAGCACAGTTGAGACCCTGGGCTCTATGGCAGAACTCTGCAGCCTCTTTCTTATTCAGCCTGAAGCACTGTGGGAAGATGGTTTCCTGGTCAGTGCTATAATGCTCGTACAAATCACTGACACAATGCTTCTTTTTTCTGCCTGACCAGAACATGTTTCTAAACCCCTCCCATTTTAAGAATAGCTTTGGTTGTTAGTTTTCTATTATGAATGTAATGATGCATACTCATTTTAAAAGTTCAGAGAAGCAAAATGAATATAAATTCTTCTAAGTCAATGGATGAACAAGCACACATTTAGCTGCTCTTCCTCCTCAGATGCCAGTGAAATGTGAGAAGATATCCAAAGGGAAAGAAATCTATAGAGCTGAGATGGGAATCAGAGATTTTCTAGATATCTGGAAAATTCTAAATAAGTGACAACTTAAAGGTAACAGAACGTTGTTCTACAAAGCAGGCAGAAGGGCTGGGACTCACAGACTGAGAGGTCCACTTTAAAGTTGATGGATGGGGACTTCACCGGTGGTCCAGTGGTAAAGAATCCGCTTTCCAGTGCAGGGGACACGGGTTCCATTCCTGGTTGGGGAACTAAGATCCCACATGCCCCGGGGCAACTAAATCCGCGTCCGCCACAACTACTGAGCTCACGCATCTCAACGAGAGAGTCTGTACGCTGCAAACTACAGAGCCCATGGGTCCTGGAGCCCACACACCACAACTAGAGAGAAGCCTGCACGCTGCAACAAAGAGCCAACACAGCCAAAAAAAAAAAAGAAAAAACAAAAATAAATAAAGTTGATTGATGAGTACTCAGCCATAAAAAAGAATGAAATCTTGCCATTTGCAGCAATACGGATGAACTATATTCATTATGCTAAGTGAAATAAGTCAGAGAGAGAAAGACAAATACTGTATGATATTACTTATAAGTGGAATCTAAAAAATACAACAAACTAGTGAATAAAATGAAAAAGAAGCAGACACATAGAAGAAGACTGTCCTTGGAAATCATAACCTCCAGGCTTATGATTTATTTGAGAGCTTTAAAAGCACAAAAGGACTGTGACTCTAGAATAGAAATATTCTGCAGGCTGCCTCTCCTGCACACCACCCTGCTCTCTGAGCAGCTGACCTCCGCGAAGTTGCTGCTGCAGGGCTCTGCATTGCAGGTGGACAGGTCCACAAGGGTAGGGGGTGTACGATAGTGGTTATTGTGCCCTTCATTCTTCTTTGCCTTTTGGGACACTCCCCCTCCTTCCCAACTGAGTCTATGTTTTTCTGGAAAGGCTGGCCCCTCCTCCTGGCAGCCTTGGGGGTAGTCACATGACTCAGACCTGCCAATCAAGGTCTGAGGTGGGACTTTTACTGTTGTTGGAAAGAGATGCTCCCTTTCTGCTGGGCTGGCTTGGTGGCAGAATGAAAGCCTGGGCTGCTGGGGCCACCTTTGCCATTACTTGGGGGGTTATTTGTGGTCTTCTGAACAAAAGCAGATCTGACAGCGGGAAGGAAAAGGATCCTGTTGATGTACTTTGAACACCTGGATCTACCCAAGCCTGAGGTCAACCCTTGGACTCTTCCATTACATGAGCCAATAAAATTCTCTCTTTTGTTTAAGGCTTCTTGGGTTGGGTTTCTATTATTTGCAATCAAGAATCCTAATGCTTCAGGTACATCATAGGATGAGCTCTCCGTTAAGCCCCTGGTTATATCAAAACTCTATGACATTTAGAAACACATTGATGACCTCAAAAATAGAATGCCTTGACTTGCTCAAGTCAGAGAGAGGAATCAGGGCACTGACTGGGCTGCTGGAAGGTGGGAGGACAGCACTGAATCCTTGAAGAATGACCTGCACAACTACAGCCTGATTTGGAGACTAGAAAGCTTTCCCGTAAGAAGTGATGTATTTTGGATTATGTTTTGACTTAGAATTAATGTGGAGAGCTTTTCTGGAAGCCCCAGGGAAGACTCAGTCATGATTACCTTCATTTGATATTACTGCTTTTATTTCACTTATTTTAAAATTCATGGCTCAGAGGAAACTCACAGGAAACAGTTCTTGGGGCAGAGGTGTGGGGAGAGGGCCGTGAGGATGCCAGCACCCAGGATGGACTGGCTAAGCGCTGCAGGGTCCCTGGCCCACCCTCACATCTCCAGCTTCCCCCTGAACGGACGCAACTGCAGGCAAGGGTAGATGAGAGAAGGAAGGAGCCCTGTGTCAGCATCTTGCTGGAACAGAAGGCAGAGTGGAATATGCGTCTGTGCATGAATTCCTTCATCTGTTCATTCATTCATTCTTTTATTCCTCATTATTTATTGAGTGCCCTACATGGCAGGCACGGTGCTAGGGATATGGGGAGTGACAAAACAGATGAAGCTCGTACCCAACAGTGCTGTCGGACTAATCTCGACGAGTGCCAGATGCGTCATGAGATGGAACCAAAAGTCAAGGCAAAGGCATCTCCAGAATGGCTGGACAGTCTGTGTCCCACAGGCATTGGGTTCTGGATCATTCCCACAGATGTGTGAAAAACAGAGCCCACCCTGATTTATGGCTCAGGCATTTTTTTTCTAGACTTTTAAAAAAATTGAAGTATAGTTGATTTACAACATGGTGTTAGTTTCAGGTGTACAGCAAAGAGATTCAGATATATATATATATATACACACACACATATATTCTTTTTCAGATTCTTTTCCATTATGGTTTATTACAAGATATTGAAAATAGTTCCCTGTGCGACACAGTAGGTCCTTGTTTTTTTATCTGTTTTATATATAGTAGTGTGTTTCTGTTAATCCCAAATTCCTAATATATCCCTCCCACTCCTTTCCCTTTTGGTAACCGTAAGTTTGTTTTCTACGTCTGTGAGTCTGTTTCTCTTTTGTAAATAAGTTCATTTGTATCATATTTTAGATTCCACCTATAAGTGGTATATGATATTTGTCTTTGACTTACTTCACTTAGTATGATCATTTCTAGGTCCATCCGTATGGCTGCAAATGGCATTATTCTGTTCTTTTTTATGGCAAATATTCCATTGTATATATGGACCACATCTTTTTCTTTATCCACTCCTCTGTTGATGGACATTTAGGTTGCTTCCATGTCTTGGCTATTGTGCTGCTATGAACACTGGGGTACCTGTATCTTTTTGAATTAGAGTTTTCATCTTTTCCAGATATATCAGGCATCTTCTTTAATGATGCCCAAACTGCCGCTTCTCAGCCTCAGACAACACATAGGAGGGGTGCCTTAGGAAGGACAGGGAGCCGAAGTCCTGGTGATGAGACTTGTGGCGAAAAGCTTTCCAACTTGGAACTGTCCAGAGGGACCCTTCTTGATTTCCCTCACTTATTTTTGTAAATGATCCCAAGTTATCCCTAAAAATGCTCACACAAAGGTTCTTAGTTCTGTGCAGTTCAGTTTCACAGTCTTAAGCATGATCATTTCTTTCAACACTAGGGCTTTAAAAAAATCAACAGCAACCCTTAAAAATTCACCAATCACAACATAGTTAGAATTGATTACTTTTAGTCCTTGGAACTACTGTTGGTTCATCTGTAAAATGATGGTCACACAACTGACAAGGATAGGGAATATAGGAGGAGGATCGGGTTTGGGGGGAAGGTGGAAGTTGAGTTAGGACACTTAAATTTGGGGTGCTCATCATATCCCCAGGTGGCAATACCTGGTGGGCCCTGGATATACTAGTCTGGGACTTGGATAGAAATCTGGACTAGAAATATGGGTTTGGTAGTCTTTGGTCCACAGGTAGTATTGAAGCCAATAATTGGTGTAATGGAGGTATAAATCATCATTATCTCTATTTTACAAGGAAAATTGAAACAAGTAATTTGCTGGTGTCACTGACTGAACTAAGAGTAAGTCAGGGAACAGACTGTAGACCTCATCCTTGGGTCAGTGCCTTGACGTCCGATCGGGCTATTTTCCTTCCAGAACCCCTAGTTAGTGTTCTTATTGCAAATGATGGCTTTTGTTTCAAAGTTTAAGCAAACAGAAAGCACCATGGATCAAGGAATCAGCAGACAATGTAAAATCGTTGTATCATTTCCCTAAAACAACCTACTTACCACATTGTGAATACTAATCACTTCAAGGCACTTATTTGTATGAGAAGTTTGCTAATTATTTTTATGACATGAATAAACTTGTAAATATGGTACATTCTCATCAGAAGACAGACTGGAATCACGTAACTCATCACAAGAGCAGCACTGAAATTATAACCCCATGAAAGCTTTGCCCAGGAATGCCAGACTGAATTTTGGCTCATTAGACAAAACAACACGATTGTGAGAACGAAGGAACTGCCTACATAAGAACTGCTCATATCCTGGCTGCTGGTGATGAAGCAAGGCCGCCTTGGCCCTCAGCCCTGGCACCGCAGGCGCTGTGCAAACTGAGCTCACTATGGGGGAGAGTCTAGGAGAGTCTGTGGATCCCACTACTTCCTGTATGGTCCTCGGAGCAGCACTGGGACACCTTCTGGAGCCTTGATGGAAATGGCAATCCCAGACCTCTATTCTCACCTGAGACCTGCTGAATCAAACTGCACTTTAGCAAGGTTCCCAAGTGGTTACTATGTATATCAAAGCTTGATAAGCACTGGCCTAGCAAAATTAGCTGGGTGTTTTCTGAGCCCGCATGTGTTTTTTGTTTTGTTTTTAATTTTGACTACAATCCACTTAGGTAGGATAAGAGAGAGAACAGCTGACTCGCCTCCCTCCTTCCTGCTTTTCAAGGAAAAAGAACTGAACTGGGTAATAAAAAGTTTGGAAGAGGAATAGAATAATTAAAATGGTACTCCCAAAATCAGATGCCTTCATTACAAAAAAATAAAATGCCAAAAATACTGTTGAGCCAAGTTCAAATCATTATATACAGCAAGGTTCCCCAAACAATCTACAACAAACTAAACTGATAATGATGAACTAACCTTACTTTGTTGGTAAAAATTAAGAAGCACAACAATTAAAATCCATGACCAACTCAAGATGACCTTGACGATGTACGGATAATGAAGCATCCCTCCTGAAAACTATAAGCACATCCATGATCTGTGAGCTCTGCTTCACAGAATACAGAATGAGAAGCTTCCACCAACAGCACACTGAATGGTAATAAAAGAGAAAAAGCTCCAGGTCCTTCAAACAGAGGGACTTTAATATAGGCAATTGGTTATATAGATGATGAAACCACTGAGACTCCAAAGAGAGGATGATTGAGGCATCCCAGAGGCTAGCAATGGGGGAGCTGCCACCACCCCAGGGCCAGAGGGACAAGGGAGGAGGTGGCATTACCAGTACGAGCATCCTGGAGCCAGAAGCTGGGGCCACAGAGGAGATGTAGCTGCTGCAGAGACACTTCTTGAGGCAGAGAGACTGATACCCTGTTTTCTCTTTTCCTCCTGCCCTCCCAGTTCCCTCCAGGGCCTCCCATTGGCCAAGCTCAGAAGGGAGCCTGGGCAATGCAGCTTTTGGGGCTCAGCACCCCCAGGAACAGAGTAGAGAAAGGAAAGGCCAGGATGTGGCATCTGGCAGCACATAGCAAATGACTGTTCTAACGCTGGCTTATAAAAACCAGATTCTGGCAACCCTTAATCACTTACTTAATAGATTACTAAGAAGTAGCCCTAGTTTTAAGCAGAAACCTAAGTCTGCAGAATTGTGCCCCATTTGCCTACAAGAAAAGAAGAAAGGAACTGTGTTTGGGAATTGGTTTGCAGCCTATGAGGCGTCTCCATGCCTCCAGAACATGCTTTAGGAGCTGCTGGCATGGGCAGATGATGGGCTGGGTATCAGACTGCATTTTAGCACTTACCACCTATGTGGGTGGTAACCTCTCTGGGTGCCGTTTTCCTTATTTGCAAAATAGAGATACTAATATTGATCTGGCAGAGTCTTACAAAGCATCATTGACCTAATATGCTTATGCATCTACCATAGAACTTGAACACAGTAAGCACGAAGGGAATGGTAGTTATTTAATCTCAGAAGAAACTAAATATTCATTAAGTTTAAGTCCTATTATAAGGAAACCTTTTTCTCTAAAGAAGTAAAAATCAAAGAGCCCCCCTCCCCCTATACAGACCACAATATAGGATCAGTAGGAAGAACTTGGTTCATCCATTAGGACCAATAACTGACATCAGTGTGGGCCTCAGCTGCTTGTTACATGTCTCCTGAGAGAGCAGTTGTCCAAGGACAGGCTTCCCTGACTGACAGTGTGCACTGTTTCCCCTGCCAGCAGAGGCCTGCGGAGCCCAGTCTCTCTAGCTGAGTCTCTCGCCCTGCTGATGGCAGCTCTCCCAAGTGAGTGCTCGCATTGAGGAAAGGCCCGGGGACAGCCTTGCCACCAGAATCACTCAGTCCTACTCTGCTGAGTGAGACTCAACTCTTAGAATTATGATTTCTAAGTAACTCCTTGGCTACAGTGTCCCTAAAATAAACTCAACTGTACTAAAAAAAACAAAAAAACCCATCAAACAAACTTTCTTTCTCCCCCAAATCTGATCCTAGGCAATTTATTTAACCTATCAGAGGTGGTTGTTTTTTTTTTCCTCCCAGATGCAAAAGGAGATAAATATTTCATCAGATTTTTCTAAAAGATTAAATGCTGTAACACATGCGAGGCACTCCGCGCAGTGTCCTGCCCAGTGTAAATCTTCAGAATATGCTATTCCTTATTATCATCAACGTTATTATTTTATCCCAAGCCCTCTACATTCTTTTTTGGCAGGATGTGGGTGTAATCAACAGATAAAGAGTAAAAATAGACTCGTCAGGAAACACATTCAATTCTTACATTTCATCTTAACCAAAAGGTTAGACTTTAGGGTTAAGGTGGTTCTTAATCTTTAGTATTTAGTTTTTAAACTTAAAACCCAGCTTGCTGGGCCAGCCTCAGAGCTTCTGATTTGTTTGGTCTGGGCGGGGCCCGAGTATGGGCATTTCTGACAGATGTGCAGGTGATGTGATGCTGCTGGTCCACTTTGAGAATCACTGAGTTTGAGGATAGATTTGACATGCTGTAGAATGTAATATCTTCCTGTGATCTGTAGCCAAGAACACAGGAAGATATTACTGATTCAGAGCTGTGGGGAAAACAACAGAATGACAGGCAGGTGTTTGGAAAATAGGACTCATTCAGCCCTGACAGCATGAAGGCCCTTGAGCACGGAGTCAGAGCAATCAGTCTCGAAAAGTCAAAAGAGACTGAGAGACTAGATGGAAAAGAACAGCCCTCACACTGGGACCCCTGAGTGTGTCCCTGGGAATTTGTAGACAGACATGGCCAGGAGGCTGGAAGTGTCATGTTCAGTTGATACGTGACAATTGCCATTAATGTGAAGTATCCTGCTAAGGGTGGGAAGCTGGAGTTGACAAATAGCAGCAAGGAAAGCCTGGGAGAGAAGTGAGGAAGTGTGTCTGTGTGAGACACCCCCGCAGCTGCTCCTGGGCCCTTTGCACAACTTCTACAATTTGCACAGTGGCTAAAGGGAGATGGATGAGGAAACAGGCTGAAGGAGAGAACAAGGGAGTAGATAATAATATTTGAAAATATTTTTTTCAGTTTTAATATTTTTTATTGGAGTATAGTTGATTTACAATGTTGTGTTAATTTCTGCTGTACAGCAAAGTGATTCAGTTATACATATATATATATTCTTTTTTAAAATATTCTTTTCCATTATAGTTTATCATAGGATATTGAATATACTTCTTTGTGCTGTACAGTAGGACCTTGTTGTTTATCCATTCTATATATAATAGCTTACATCTGCTAACCCCAGCCTCCCACTCCATCCTTCCCTCAACCCCCTTCCCCTTGGCAACCACCAGCCTGTTCTCTATGTCCTGTTTTGTAGATAGGTTCATTTGTGTCATATTTTAGATTCCACATATATGTGATATCATATGGTATTTGTCTTTCTCTTTCTGACTTACTTAAGTATGATAAGCCCTAGTTGCATCCATGTTGCTGCAAATGGCATTGTTTTGTTCTTTTATATGGCTGAGTAATATTCCATTGTATATATGTACCACATCTTCTTTATCCATTCATCCGTTGACGGACATTTAGCTTGTTTCCATGTCTTGGCTATTGTGAATAGAGCTGCTATGAACACAACGGGTGCATGTATCTTTTTGAATTATAGTTTTGTCTGGATATATGCCCAGGAGTGGGATTGCTGGATCATATGGTAATTCTATTTTTAGTTTTCTGAGGAACCTCCATACTGTTTTCCTCAGTGGCTGCACCAACTTACATTCCCACCAACTGTGTAAGAGGGCTCCTTTTCTCCACACCCTCTCCAGCATTTGTAATTTGTAGACTTTTTAAAAAAAATTATTTATTTATTTATTTATTTTTGGCTGAATTGGGTCTTTGTTGCTGTGTGCGGGCCCTCTCTAGTTGCGGCGAGCGGGGGCCACACCTCGCCGAGGTGTGCAGGCCTCTCACTGTGGCGGCCTCTCCTGTTGTGGAGCACGGGCTCTAGGTGTGCGGGCTTCAGTAGTTGTGGCTTGCGGGCTCAGTAGTTGTGGCTCACTGGCTCTAGAGCGCAGGCTTAGCAGCTGTGGCACCCGGACCTAGTTGCTCCACAGCATGTGGGATCTTCCTGGACCAGGGCTCCAACCCATGTCCCCTGCACTGGCAGGCGGATTCTCAACCACTGAGCCACCAGGGAAGCCCAGTGTTATTTGTAGACTTTTTAATAATGGCCATTCTGACCAGTGTGAGGTGGTACCTTGAAAATATTATTGATGAGTGTGCTTCCATTAAGGCCAGGAAAGTAAAATTATAAGAAGTTGTGCTTTTGATTTAAATAAAATATTTAAACTTAAAATAACATTGTGGGGATTCCCTGGTGGCGCAGTGGTTGAGAGTCCGCCTGCCGATGGACGGGACACGGATTTGTGCCCTGGTCCGGGAAGATCCCACATGCCGCAGAGTGGCTGGGCCCGTGAGCCATGGCCGCTGAGCCTGCGCGTCCGGAGCCTGTGCTCCGCAACGGGATAGGCCGCAGCAGTGAGAGGCCCGCGTACCACAAAAAAAATAAAATAAAAAAATAACGTTGTGAGTTTAACATACATACTTTTCAATTTTTCACTATTTTTTTGGATATTTTAATATGCTAGAAAAATTATCATTAAAAGTACATAAGAATATTATGTAGGGGGATAAATATTTCCTTTTGTCTCAGTCTCCAATCAGAGGCTTTTACTAGATCCTGTCTTTAGTTAAAATTTGTAAATTTTGATAGAAAATACTTTATAATAACTATAAATGGAATATAACCTTTAAAAATTGTGAATCACTATATGGTACATCTGTAACATAATATTATATATCAACTATACTTCAATGAAAATTTTTATATTTTGTTCTTTATGAATTTTTGCATTAATTTTGATTTTTAAACATACTACATGAAAGTATTTATCTTGATTATTCGATTTTGGTCACTCCCTTAAATTTTACACTGGAGGTGAGTGCCTTGCTTACCTGACCCTAACTCGGCCCTGATAGGGCAGCCCCGTGTGTTGGCACTTTGACACTAGGGTTCCGTGGTGGCAGAGGATTGCCAGGGGGACACAGTTGTGCTCGTGGAAGGGGGAAAAGTGCCCAGTGAAGCAGATGATCCCAGCAGGAGAGGGTGGCGCCCGGGGAGTACAGTGGTGGTACCCAGGGGAGTATAGTGATGAATGCAGAGCCTATAATACACTGAGGATGAGGAACAGCGGAAAAAAAGTGGAAAAAAAAATCCATGGATGTCATGGGTTAGTTGTTGAAACTTGTGCCCTTAGAGACTCCCAGGAATCCATGGGGGTGGGTTGTGGAGAGGAGGTTTGAAGGAGGCTGAGGTCCTGCATTGGTAGTTAGGGATAAAAACCAATGAAGCACCATCACCCAAGGAAGGTCTAAATAAGAAGACATTTCTGAGATGGTCTGGAAGTGGATGTGTCAGGGAATGCTCTGTCCCTTCCAGGACTTTCCAGCTGTCATTCACTGGACTTGGGCACAGCAGCCTCCTCTTTGCAGTCACTCTGGCCTGGGCAGGATCTGCCCAGCTGTCCCTACCTGTCCCTTAAGAAGCCCTCCCCAGACCTGATGCCACTAGTCCTGACCTGGCCCTGAACTCTCCCATCTCTGAGGCCGTCTCTGTGGCCCTCGGCCCCACACTTACACTTGATTTATTCCTCTCTGTCCGGTTCAGCGAGTCTGACTGATACTCAACCAGGCAATTGTCAGGCCTGGGGGAAGGGGGAGCGAAATGGTTTCTTTTAGTGTCGGCTGTTTGGAGGCAGGGATAAATGTCATTTGAATATGGCTTTTCTTTTGCTTTCTTATTTGTAAAGCTGATTGGGACTTACTTTCACTTGTCAGAATCAACTTGAAGTAAGAGAATTTAACTGCATTTATTTGAAGAGCTGCTGTCCTGCTATAGCTGCAGCAATTTGCACTCTGAACCAAGCTTGTCCAGAAGGGAAATCTTGCATCCTCCCTGTGCTACTTTGTGTGATCTAGGGACTGAGACAGCAAAGAAAAGGCAGTCAGCACATATGGATTCTTCTCCCAGTCACATCACTCTGTGTACGGCCTTGAACACGTTTATCTTTCTGCATCTCACTTCCCGCACCCTCAGAATACAAATGATCACAATTTCCTACAACCAAACTTCCAGGGACACACAGTTAGTTGCATTGGATATTGCCTCACCTCCCATGTCCTGACATATTGAGGTGTGCCAGCTTTGCTGTGATAACATCTTCACATTTGTATTTTTAAAAAGTGTGTAATTTCCTTTTTGGCTTATTCATCTGTTTGATTAATGGTAACATTATGTTATATAATGAGGTGTCTTCCCTTTAAGTTCCAAGCTGGTTGTTGGAACAAGAAGATGATCTGATTACTATTTATATTAACCAATTCTGGACTTGGCTATAATAAACACACAGTGTACTACTGTGAACATTAAAAGGCAAGGACTTTGCAAGGACTTTGTGAGTGGTTAAAGATACTGTGAAAACGTCACTGTTTGTTCATAGTAGGTTGGAGCTGCTGGGGCTGCCATGTAATTAATAATACCTGCTGGTTCATGAACGCCTCCTATGTGCCTGCCATGGAGCCAGGTCTTTTTAGTCCTCAAAACTAAATTACAAGACAACTCTTCTTTTATGAAAACAAAAACTACATAGCTCGTCAATGGTGAAGGCAATATCCTCTTTCTTTTTTTGACTGTTAATTTTCTTTAAGTAAAAAAATTTAATAGATGCGTCATGGAGTTTAAAATGTAAGCCTTCTGCTCACCCATGTTTACCATCCATCCAGTTCCCATCCCCAGAGGCAAACAATGCTGTCACTTTCTTGTGCACCTATGCACACACATGACAATCCTCCCCAAAGTGTTCCCCTTTGCTTTTCTTCTATACAAATGGTAGGACTTCTCTGCACTGGCTGTTCCACAACAACACATCCTAGAGATCATCCTGTATCATAAATATAGAGCCTCCTCATTCCTGTTTAGGGGTGTACTATAATTTGTTTGACCTGTGCCCTATTGGTTGTCATTTAAATTTTTTCCTAATTTGCTTTTACATCAGCGTGGCAGGGAATGGCCTTTACACACACACATCTACACACACACACACGAAGGGAGCAGAACGTTTGTTAGGAAAGAATTGGGGAATCTTCTCTCTAAAGGATCTAGGCAGGATTTTGAAGAATGTGCTATCCCTTTACTGTGAAGTGGTAGGCAGAGTATTCTGCAAATCATCACATTAGCTCCCGTCTGTGTGTGGGTACGAGTGCATGCTTCAGAGTATTCATGAGGACGCAGGGCACTCTGCTTACAGTGCACTACTGTTTGTAAAGCACTTACTTAGAAAAGGACCTACAGATAAACCGAGGGCGCTAAGGAGGAAAGGAAGAAATTGGTTCTTTCTTTTTTTAAAAAAATCAATTAATTAATTAATTAATTTTTGGCTGCGTTGGGTCCTCGTTGCTGTGCGGGGGCTTTCTCTAGTTGTGGCGAGTGGGGGCTACTCTTCATTGCGGTGCGTGGGCGTCTCATTGCGGTGGCTTCTCCTGTTACGGAGCACAGGCTCTAGGCGCGCGGGCTTCAGTAATTGTGGCACACGGGCTCAGTAGTTGTGGCACGCGGGCCCTAGAGCGCAGGCTCAATAGTTGTGGCGCACGGGCTTAGTTGTTCCGCGGCATGTGGGGTCTTCCTGGACCAGGGCTCAAACCTGAGTCCCCTGCATTGCAGGCAGACTCCTAACCACTGCGCCACCAGGGAAGCCCAAGAAATTGGTTCTTTTTTGCCGACTGCCAAGTAACTGCAGCCTCTGTGGATGGGTCCATTTCTTCCAGACAAATGCATGTGTGCAAAATTCTGCTTACACTTTCCTGGAATGGATTGCATCAGAAATGGGTTCTCTTCACATATGTGGAGCATAAATGCAAACTTTGAAAAGGCACATGCCTTTTCTTTTTTCATGGAAAAATCAGTGGCCACTTCTTACAAAAATGGGAACACATTTATATTCTGCAAATCAAAGACAAGTTAATGTACTTCTGTTCAAACGTAAATCTCAAAAGAAAAAAAAAAAAAGGCTGATGTTGCTTTGACTTGAAAAGCAAGTTGAAATCCTGGAGTGGTCTCTGACAGGAACTAATGCAAGCCACCTGACCTGCCAAGCTATTAAGACTGGTCATTTTGGGGGTGAAAGTGCTAGGAGCTCTGACTTCAAGGGAGCAGAGTAATGAGCTCAGATCAGAGTCTGCAGGGCTGCTTGGAGAGTGAGAGTGGATGAGGAACAGCGGAATTCTCTAACAGTTCTGGCTGAGTTCCTCTAGCCACATTTCTGTTCTCATTAAGTCATCGAGCTCATCTTGGGCAAGGTCTGTACCACCTCCGTTGTCCACGCTGTCGATAACGGATCGCGAATCCCCTTTCCAGTGTTCCAGTTTGAGCAGAAGGGACCTCCAAGTGGGTTCTGCCGTGTTCCCAGGCCTCTGCAGATTTCCCCCTACAGAGAAACTCAGGAGGCTCTGGGCGCCATGCTGCAGGACGTGTCCTTCAGGGATGGAAATCGTGCACATTCGCTACCAATCCCCACCTCCAGAGTGGGATCCTGGCCAAAGATCTTGTGTGTGTAGGTGGTGGTGGTGGGGATTTTATTTTAGCATTATCCAGCATGGTGGACTTCAGATCTCCTCCATCTGTATAGAGCCCAAAATATCTCTCAAGAGAAGCCTTGAATACATTGCATAAATTGCTTTTAGAGGGGCTTGTAACAAAATTCTCACCAAAATTGAAACCGCTGACCAGGATTCAACTAAGCACCCCAAAACCCAGCCTTTAGAAAGTCTGTTGATTTTTGAGTTCTTGAGAGCATCACAGTGCAGAGGGTAAACTACGGAGCCAGCCTGCCTAGTATAAATCCCAACTCCTCCACTTTCTAGCAAGTTCCTTAACCTTTCTTTTCTTACTTGCCACATCTGTAAAATGGGTGCAATATATTTGCTTTATGGAGTTATGAAGGTATCTGAGTGGTTAGAACAGCAATTCATTACAGAATAAGCTCTCAGTAATGTTAGCTATTGTACCGAAAAATTATTTCCTATTTCTATAAGCTTTTTTTGGTGGCTGTTGGCAGTGGGGTCTATTTGCAAAAAGGCAGTGACTCAAGGCGGAGCCTCTGAAGAAGTTGAAAGCTCCATGGCAACAGATGAGCCTTTTTCCTGGGTGCTGGCAGGGCCACTGATACCAAGCCACAGTGATAGGGAAAGCAAGGAGTTAGGACGATGGCTGGGGTGCTTTGCTTCACCCAAACAGTACACTGGTGGCCTTGCCAAGCAGCACAGATGCCGCCTCTCAGAGTGCCCACATTTTTCTTACAGTTTTCATTTTGCCTGGCAAAGAAAGCTTTTATCCTTTCAAAGATGTTGATGTCTTTTGCCCTATGCTCTCAGCCCTACTGCTCTGAGATGGGGGCTCTGGGATACTCTGCTGGATACTCTACTCCATTTCCCAGGATGCCCTCCTAGCAGCTCACCTGAGGCTGGTCCGGACACCCCTCTATTCAGTCCTTGGCATGAAATCATGCAGAAATTTTGTACTCGGATGGCCACCCCTGTTGCCAGAGCTGACACAGACCCATTAAAAACAATCTTTGATTTCTTCAGTTGCTTAGATGAGGGTTTTGTTGGAGGGGAGTGGAACTTATGTACTCAAAGTCATTTGCAGAGATTCCCCCATTAGTTTATCATGCTGCCTTTGTCATGTGCTCGATGTGATTTCATCCTCACAGGGCCTCCCTTATTCCACAGTGAGGATTCAGTCCTGGGAGATGCACTTTATGTCAGAGGAGAGACATGGAAAGATACTAGCCTAGAGCTTCAGAGAGCTGGGTTCCCTGCCCACCTCTGTCACACAGTGGCTGTGTCCCTAGGCTCAGATCACTTCCCTTCTCTGACATTAGTTTTCTTACCTGAGGCACTCCATGAACCCAACCTTCAAAGTTGGAACATACGTTGAGGGATTGACTGCCATCTGGGGTGTATCCAGAGGTGGAATGACCCCAGATAACCTGTGGAGGCCAGCCTTTGAAGGGTCAGTGGTCACAGATGTTGTCCAGGGTTGGAGTTTGTGTGTGTGTGTGTGTGTGTGTGTGTGTGTGTGTGTTGGAGGACTGGGGAAGAGGGAGAGGGGTGAAGTGTTGTGTTGTACAGCCTCTATGTGTGTGAGAGAAATGGGCGAGAGTGTACATGTGAGAGAACCAGAGAGAGACACTGTGGATATCGCTTCTGTGCTTCTATGTGTGAGAGAAGGAAGGTGGGGAGAGAAGAGGGCAGGGGAAAGGGGAGGAGGGACTGTGGAGAATTCGAGCATATTGTGAGTGTGTGAGGGAAAAAGGGAACAGGGAGAGGGAGAGAGCAAGGAAGAGAGGGAGGCAGAGAGGGTATGTGGTGTGTGTGTGTGTGTGTGCGTGGCAGCTGTGACCAGTGGCTGGACTGTACACACAGCCCCTGCCTACACAGTTCTCAAAAGCCTCCCCACGTTCCCTGGAGAAGCTCTGCCAGGGGCTTTGGGGAATTCTCTCCTCTCCCTGGCTCTAAAGCCAGGCTGGATTCTCTCAGTCTGAGGATGCAGGATCAGGAGGCCCCCCAAGGTCCTGCCCCTCTGGTCAGGACCTGATTTCTGGCTCTGGGTATCTGAAAGCCTGGCTCTGTGCTGGAGGGAATGATCCCCACTTGGGAGCTGGGGTTCCTCAGAGCAGCACAGCTTGTGTGGGCAGCAGCTGGAAGCTGATTCATCCTCCCTGCTCAGGGAGGGAGGATGCCAGGGTCTGTTTACAGCTCTAGGCCCGAGGAAGTCATCGCAGAAGGGGTGTGAGGGAGGAGGAATCAGGCTCTATCCTTGTGAGGGATGGTGACAGCGCTGGACCACTCCAGTTTGGAGGAGGTGTGAGGTCAGTTTGGGAAATTGTAAAAGGAGCTTGTAGTGGAAATCTTCCTTTCAGAGTCTGGCACCCATTCATCCTCTTCCTGACAAAACAGTACCCCAAATATTGGGGGAAACACCTCTCCCCACTCCCAGGCTCCAAGAGTGGGTCTGGCTCTAATCAGGTGTCTTCCCCTCCTCCCAGCCACAGTGATTAGATCGGGGACGGACAGATGAACCCAAATCATGCCAGTGCGAGCCATGCCTAGGACTCTGTTCAACCCTTGCAAGTGGGGTGGTTTTTAAGGATGTGTGGTTGAGAGAAGGGAGAGGTTACAGTTCTGGCCGGCATCCTGCTATTGTGAGAAGTTTGAAACTGCAGCCCACCAGCAGAAAGCAATGGAAAGGAAAGAAACTGAGTCCTGAAGGTAAAGTTTAAACTCTGGATCCAGCAGTACCTGAAGCCACACTACTCTTGAACATTTTTGATTACATAGCTAATAGGTTCCCTTTTCTTTAAGTCAAGTTGGGTTGGGTTTTCTATCCCTGGTGATCCATGAAAGCCTGGCTGAAACAGTGGTAAATGGGATTCCCAAACCCCTACTGAGAACCAACAATGTACTGGGCAGGTACAGTGACAGGTGCTGGGGGAGGTGATTAAACACAAGGCTTCTGTCCCTGGGGGGCTCCCAGTCACCAGGGAAGGCAGATATCTGAATGAGGAGCCAACACCCCAGTGACAGACGTCCATGTGCTACAGAGGAGAGGAGCTGACAGTCTTAATCCAGAGCCCAGACAGGAAGGCCAGTGGGGGACGGAGGAGTGAGGACATAGGGTTGTCACTGGGTAACAAACACCAGCTTTAGAGACAGAAGGACCAAGCCTTTGATGCCAACACAACCTCTCCGAGTCTTCGTTTATTCACCTGCAAAAGGGGGAGTCTTATCTCATAGTTTTGTTGTAAGAATTAAACATTTAATCAGCCACTCGAGACATATTTGCTGAGCACCTGTTATGTACCAGAAACTGTGAACAATATGGTATGTAAAACAGAGAGGGAGCTTATACTCCAGTGGGGTAAGCATCAGAACAAGAGCCTGGACCATGAGTGAGTGGGACAGGGAGGGACAGGGGTGGGAGAGGAGTATCAACAAACACAAACTTGCTTGATGACAATCTGTGACCATGGAGGGGAGGTCTGGAAGCAGAATAAGATTTGAACGTGTGAAGAGGGAGGGAGGGGGCAGGATTCCAGGTGGAGAGAGACCCCCATTATGAAGGCGGGGGGGGAAAGGAAGGCGGGAGGTGGGAGAGCAGGTGGGACCGACCCTGTGGGCCTTTGTGGGATGTTGAGTTTTGTCTTTATTTTAAGAGCCAAAGAAAACATGGATGGGTTGCCTCTGGATAATTAGGAGCTTGAAGCAAATTGTTGTCACTGGTTTTGCGTTCAACTGCGATGCTGTTATGGCCAAGGTGAGAATAGAAATTAAGAGAGAAGCAAACTCTGATAAGCTCAGGGCATCTCACCTCTGTTGGGGCAATGCCGTGAACAAGGGCGGCAGCAGCGGTGATGGTGCAGGGTTATCCCCATGCTGGGCTGGAGCTGCTGGTGGGGAACCACAGACTTGCTTCCACTGTCCTCTCAGAGGGCCAGAGGGACCAGGCCCAGGCCTCCATTCCAGGGGTGGGCGTGGTCACTGACTACAAAGCTGTGATGCACCAAGGGGCCTGGACCTCCTGAGACATGAAGCCCATTAGCAGACTAAACTTCCGGGGGGCGGGGAGCATCTGAGATAACGTTGTCTCTGGGAGCTGGCGGTGGTGGCCTCTGCTCCCAAGTAAGCGGAATGGGACAGTGGAAAGATGCTGGATTTCAAAATCAACTAAGCTGGGTTCCCAGTCCAGGCTCAGTGCCTTGTCAGCCACATGACTTTGAGCAGGTCTCTGAGCCCATCTCCTACCCTGTAAATCGAGGCTAATTCCTGCCTTGCAGGCTTTCTGGGGATTTGGGGAGTTAACACAGTCAACATGCCTCCCTCTCAGGAAGTGGACCGTGACTTTCACTTCACTTTTCCAGTCCTTCTTGGGGTTCTGGATGACTAGTGTGGGCCACATGTGACAAGACAGCCCCAAGGCAGCCCCAGGCACCGCTGAAAGCATCCCAGAGTAGAATACCCTGAGCGGCCATAAGGACTTGCCTGTGTAAATAAAATTCCACTGGGAGAGGGGTTTGGGGAGACATGCCCACCCCATATGGCACATGGTGAATGCCTTTCACAGCCTTTCCTGGCAGCTGGCTGTGATCAAGGGGAAAAAGAGAGAGAGCCCAGGAGGGGTACAGAGCATCTAGGAGGGGAGGACATCTTTGGGGGCTTTGGGGTACTGACCACGGACAGGTAGCAAAGACCCCAGGCAGGATCTCTGAATCAAGAGTTAGTGGCAGCGACTTCCCTGGTGGTCCAGTGGTTAGGACTTGGTGCTTTCACTACTGAGAGTCGGGCTTCAATCCCTGGTCAGGAAACTAAGATCCTGCAAGCCACATGGTGCAGCCAAAAGAAAAAAGAGTTAGTGGCAGTTTCTAGTTGCAGCAACATGGATGGGATGGACCTAGGGATTATCATACTAAGTGAAGGAAGTCAGACAAAGACAAATATCATTTATCACTTATATGTGGAATCTAAAATCTGATACAAGTGAGCTTATTTATAATACAGAAACAGACTCACAGACATAGAAAACAAATTTATGGTTACCAAAGGGGAAAGAGGGGGGAAGGATAAAATAGGAGTTTGGGATTAGTAGATATACACACTATATACAAAATAGACAAACAACAAGGACTTAATGTATAGCACAGGTAACTCTATTCAGTATCTTGTAATAACCTATAATGGGAAAGAATCTGGAAAAAAGATATATAACTGAATCACTTTGCTGTACACCTGAAACTAACACAATATTGTAAATCAATTATAGTTCAATAAAAATAAATAAATAAATAAACAAACAACAACAACAAAAGAGTTAGTGGCAGTTTCAAAACCCCCCTTTGCAGTCTCACAGTGGTAATAGCCACGTCCTCAGAACAGCACAGACAAGCAGGTCGGGGAATGGGAATCTAAACACACAGGGCACAAAAGACACAGCAAGAACAGAGTCTACTGCAAGGCTTACAGAGCCTCAGATGAGCCATCTATAGCTTCTGAAATGCATCTTAATGTGTCTCTTTGCAATGCCATCTCTCTCCAGGCAAGTTCAATCCTTGGCACCATTACCAGGGTGAGAGTGGAAGGTGCAGACTTCCCTGGCCAATGTTAGCATGAAATCTTCCTTTTGGGAGGTTCTGGGAAGAGGAGAAACAATCAACACAGAGCCTTTATCTTGTTTAAACTCCCCTTCCTCTACTCAGTCCTTGATGCCACTAAGAATCTTGCAGTCTAATTTGTAGATCAAGCATGTTATTAGATGTGAGAATTAGAAGTGACAAGCAAAATGCCCCATGCCATGATGCTAATACTCATTAAACCATCCTTGTCTACTTTAGAGAAAATACAAGCTCACTAAGAATATATTTAGTGATTGTCTGCTAAAATATGCTCCGAGTGATTTAAATCAAACATGGGGAGGTCTGGGTTGTCCTTGATTTGTCACATGGCCATTAAAACCACGGATGCAGAGAAACACTATATTCTTTCATTTTAAAAAGTGGCTGGCACCAGAAGGAAAGGTTTCACGAGGATGGAGCATCTGGATCAGGAAGCCTAAACTCTGGGGTCTCACCCTAACAGCCAGACACTCCTCTAACCTGGTCTCTCCGTTGGTGGCAGCCCCCTTCAGTGGCCCAGTTGGGGAGATCCCAGGGAGACCAGGCCAGAGGGCCTCACCAAGACCTGGATGAAGGCTCCAGAGCCACAAAGGAGAGGTGAACACAGAGAGAAACTTTGGCTGAATCAGCTCCTGCTAAGAACCACCCATTCCCTGAGGGAGGTGCAATGTGTACCAGCTTACTTGGGAGCACACTAGCTTACCTGAAGTTCATGCCTGGGAAACCACAACCGAAAGGAAGAAGATGAATCCTCCTCACTGCTTCCTGAAGGCTCACCTCTGCTCCACCCGAGTGTCTGAGCATTTATGTGGCACCTACTTAAGCCTCCACAGACCCACCACGCTAGAATGCAACTCAACACGGCGCGTCCTCCACAGACATCAGACAGGAAGCCTACACCAATGGAGGTGGAACCCTGCCACTGAGAAATGAAAGTCATAGGTACCTGTGCCACATAAGATGTCACCTTGTGGCCTTTTATTTCTGAAGGACATTTCTGAAATGGCTCTAGGCAGGGAAGTGCATAAGCCAGCAGGTTTGACAGATGATGAGTTAAAAATGAATGAAGCTGGTCAGCTGAGTTAGGTTTTCATTTCCTAAACTTGAAACCTTACCCTGTAATACTTATAGGTGACTTGCTCTTGGAGACTGGAAACCTTCAGCAGACTGGAGCCTTCAGCAGAAATGGTGACAGGACAATTCTGGCTGGTCTACAAGGAGAGCGGGCTCTCTCCACCGCCTTCAGCCTCATGCCCCACAGCAGGTGGGGACAGGTCATATGCAGATTCCTCTTTTTCCCAACCATCTTGGGGAATTACACTGCCCTCTAAGTCCAAGATCACGATGCTGTCTGAACACAATCACCGCCCTTCACGACATCAGCAAATTTCAGCACTGAGCATTGGGCCAGCTCCTCACTGGCTAGCCCCTAGGCTCTCTGAGGAATGTGTCACAGGGGTCCCTAATCACTGTCAACTGTCATTCTCTCAGGAGGGGCCCAGAAAGGTCAGGGATTTGGCACAAGTTCTCAAAGCTTACCAAGCAAGAAAACAGTCTGATTAGAAATAAAGCTGAGTATATTGATTTTTCTTGATGAAATTTTGAATGCAACAAGTATTCATGGTGTGTTTTTCAGCATCCAGTAACACCACATGAGGCACTTATTAGTAAACCCTTGAGAAAGAGATTGTCCCAAGGTCAAAAATCAAAGGATGGAGAGAAGCACTTTTACATTATTATTAGAGGTGCACATGGTCTCAGAAGTGACCTTCCTTGACCTTGTCCCACTGAAACAGACTCACAGGCTCTCACACATCCACATACACCTTGGCCTGAAGATCCTGTATATAATTTTAGAGAAGAAAACAGAAATTGACAGAAAGTGGTTTTTAGCGAAGCAAATACAATTCTGCATAAACATTGCCAAGGCCCTTGTAATACAATAAGCCCAGAAACATCCAACAAAGAGGAGCATGTTCTTTGGAACTAATGTATAAAAGATTTATGATGATGATGACATTCCTGAGACTCTCATAAAAATTCTAACTTTCATGTCCCCTTTTAGCTTTGTTTATTTGTTTTGGGCCCTTGTTAGGGTTGATTTTTTTGAGCTGCAGACAAATCTAATGGCCACTTCTAGCATTGTGGCATACTCCAAATATATCGAGGACCAAAATCTTCCTGCTACATGAATACACCTCAGTCTCAGGCCCAGGAGCATCTCCGAGTCTTAAGAACCTGCGTGGAAAGCTACTAAGCTCAAAGATGGCTTCAGGGCTCCCAACGAAAAAGGACCATGTTGTAACAACTTCTGCAAACATCAATTTTTTCAGCTACAAAATTGGAATATTGGCTCCACGTATCTCATGGGTGGCTGAGAGGTTAAAACAACATAATGCAACCAAAAAATGCTTCTTCAATTTAATAAGGTCTGGCTGCATCCTTCTTAATGACCTAGACTTGAGTGTCAGGCATTAAGATGCTCTCAGACACACGATGCTTTCAGGTCTGCTGGCTCACCCCTCAGGGCCTTTGCACTGCCTCTCGGTGCTCTCCCAGCACTTATACCATCTCCGTATGGTTATGGTTGGGACTTTCCTGTCTTCCATATCAGACTCTGAGCTCTTGCAGGGCAGGGACCTCTTCCTGTTGTTCTTGGAGACACCCTTTTCCACTCAAGCCACTGCTATGCCGGGCAGGCTTGTTCCAGCTGCGGGGAGCTGACTGTGAGCGCCTCTCGCCAACTCAGTGATAATACGTCGGTGGGAGTATTTACACTATGGAAATTGGCAAATACTACAAATCAAGCCTTCTTTATCCCTGGAGAGCCGGTTGTCAAAAATTCACCAGGACACCACTGACTCCAGGCCAGCTTTCTCACCTCATCCTTTTAACCTGACACATTCACGCTGGACAAATGTTCTCTGCAACAGAACCAAAATCTAGCGTGTCACGACACCCTCCCTTCTTGAAGCAGATGTTTCAGTTTGTACTCTCAGTTCTATGATCTACTTGTCTGGCTTACTCCCCAGCGATGGCAACAATAACAACCATAATAATAGCTAACATCTATTGGTACTTATTACGGGCCGGCTGCTGGGCTGAGCCCTGGCAGACCCCTTTCAATGAGTCTTGTCCACAACGCTGTGAGGCTGGCACTGTGTTACACTCATCTGGACCAGGAGGAAAGCGAGGCTTTGGATCCTTGCCCACAGGCAGGCAGGGCCAGCATCAGAACCCAAACCAACTCAGCCACATCACCCCTCTGTCACAGCCACACTGGGTCACTTGCCCTGCTACCCTCCTATGAACCTTCTCCCCATGGTCATGTCTGTGCATGTCCAGCACTAGTCGCTGTGTTTCTGTTTTCATCCATGTAGCAGTGGTATGAGGGGAGTTCGTTGATTATGCTTTGTGGCACCTTATGAATTCCCTAACAGCCCCCAGTTTTCATCCTGGACTCAGGGTGTGGGCTGGCCCCCGTTGTCCCACCCTAGAGCCCTGAATGCCAACCGGCCTCAGTGCCCACAATGAGATTCCCTTGCTGCTACACTCTTCCTTCTGGATTGAGGCTCCCAGAGGCCACAACTGTCAACATCACTTCTCTGAACCTGGCCTTGAGAACAGTCACTGGAGGTCCACTGCAGTAGGCACAGGGCTGCCTTGGTAATTACTCCCAGCAAAAGCTCTAAATTACTCCCAGCAAAAGCTCTACTTGATGGAAAGTAGACTTGGGAACAGAGAGCTAGTATGGGGCCAGGCCAGGGTTTCATCCAGGTGTGTATGATAGCAGGGGCTGGCATTCTTTCCACAACACCAGAGGTCCTGAGTGTAAACTAGGGGACAGGCCTCTGGATGGCCAGGGGAGCCAATTCCCACTGCCGTCTCCCAGCCTCTGGCCCACAAAGCAGCAGGACCTGCCCTGGTGACTCTCTGGACGGGCCCTGCAACTCATTCTCCCGTCCCAGCCCCTGGCAAGCAGGACCCTGCTATGGGTTGAGCTATAGCCCGCTCCTGTGCTGGGGAGGGCCTGCCCAAGCCATGAAATCCCCACGGCCACAAAGGTCTCATCCCTCCAAAGGCAGCCTCCACGCAGTGAAAAGCAAGCTGTTTAACTTGCTTTTCAGCTCACTGGGGAACCATAATCCATTCCTCCTGGGTCGTTGTGGACATCCTGCTTTGATTGCACCCTTTATATTTTTAGTTTTAAGTTTTCTGACCTCCATAGTTTCAGTTGAGAAATCTGTCGTCACCTGAATTGATCTTCCCTTATAAGAAATATATTGTTTTTTTCTGGCTGCTTTCAAGATTTTTAATTTTTTCTTTAGTTTTTAAAAGTTTAATTATTATGTATCTTGCTACGGATCTGAATGTCTTTGGTTTTCCAAGTTGTGTGTTTATTTTTCCAAGTTGCGTGTTTATTTTTCAGGGTTTCAAGGACATATTCTGGCATTATTCTCAGAGAATGACCTTTTCTCCTCAAAATCAGCCAGTGAATTTATTTGGTTTTTATTTCCCTGGAGTACAACCCACAAGCCTTATCCAGCAGCTTCTAATTTTCTCCACTCATGCTTAAAAAAATCCTCTACTGCAATAAAAAGTGTAGCTGGAATACTTTTATGAGTGTGATTGGAAATGATGTCCTTGTCACAGGAGGCACCATCCTCTGGCATACCTGCAGGGACTCGGCATGGCTTCCCAGCTGTGCCATCGGAGCTGGAGCCATCAGAGCCAGGGGCTGTGGGCCGCATGTCGTTATAGTAAAAGAGATTAGAGTTCTTACCACCAGAGCCTTCTAACCATGGGACAGACACCATGGTGGGCACAAGTCATCCTTCTCTAATTCTTTAGCAACCTTCTAAGCCCAGTGTCATGAATTCGCATTTTTCAGATGAGGAAAATGATGCTCAGAGATGCTTAGCAACTGGCCAGTAGCCACATAGCTGTTAAGTGGCAGAGCCAGTGTAAATGTGCCAGTAAATTTTTAAAAATTATTTTATGGCGGTATTGCTTACCTATAGTAAAGTGCACTAATCTTAAGTGTCACAGTGAATGTTTACATATGTGCACACACGTAAGATCACCACTTAAGTCAATGTATAGAACATTCTAATCACTCCAGGAGGCTTGCTGGGTCCCCTCCCATTCAGTAGCCCCTTCTACTCCCAAGGGCCATCACTATTCTGGCTTCTCTCATCATAAATCAGTTTGACCATTTCAGAACTCTGCATCAATGGAATCCTATGGTATGTGCCATCTGTATCTGTCTTCTTTGGCTTAACATCCATGGTGTTCATCCACAGCGTTGCGTGTATTGACAGTTTCTTCTTTTTCATTCTATTTGATAACACACAGTGACATGACATAGCCTACCTACTGAATGGTATATTATTTTCCCAAAAGTTAGAGATATAAGCTAAATTGATTAGAAGCAATAAAAAATTTTTAGTGCTTTATGATCGTACCTGAAAGGCACAGCTGACAAAGTTATTCGGCTTATTTGGAATTCATTACACTTCCTGAGTTTACAAGGCCATTCCTAGATGTCTCTTGAAGAATCTCATTTTAGAGGTTAAACAAATCATCTGAAGGACACACAGTCCCAGAAAATGCAGATGTCTTTGTGTGGTTTAATTTGAATGAGGCTCTGGAAGCTACTTGACTGGGGAGTTGGGGGTCCCTGGGTCAATTATATAGAAAAAAATGAAATACTCTTTTCTTAATTATCTCATATCTTCACTTATACTAGTGTAGACTATAAGCCTTTTCAGTTCTTTCCTTACCAACAAATTCATAAATACTCCCCTGACAGGGCTGCCTTTGAATTGCAGAGGCCATAATGTTCTCTGATGCTTTTATGGTGATTCTGAGAGCAATTCACACCTCAGGCAGGATTCCTAGGAATACTTCTGACAGTACAGCTTACACAGCCCAGGCTGAAGTAGCCCACTTATATGGTAAATGCGTTGGCCCTCCCATCAGGTGATGCTGAATCAGTTTGCCTTCTTTAGGCCACTTGTTCCTGCTCTCAAATGAGAACTCAAGAAATTTAGCAGCAGTAGATTTTTTTTTTGACACCTTATTCTTTTTTTTTTTAATTAATTTATTTATTTTTGCTGTGTTGGGTCTTCGTTTCTGTGCGAGGGCTTTCTCTAGCTGTGGCAAGTGGGGGCTACTCTTCATCGCGGTGCGCGGGCCTCTCACTATCGCGGCCTCTCTTGTTGGGGAGCACAGGCTCCAGACGCGCAGGCTCAGTACTTGTGGCTCACGGGCCCAGTTGCTCCATGGCATGTGGGATCCTCCCAGACCAGGGCTCGAACCCGTGTCCCCTGCATTAGCAGGCAGATTCTCAACCACTGCGCCACCAGAAAAGCCCAGCAGCAGTAGATTTTGGTCTTGATTTTAAGAGCTGTTTGTAGTCTTAAGAAATGAATACAGAAAAAAAAAAGAGAGAGAGAAAGAAATGGATACAGCATCATCTTCTATAATAGTTCCTGCTAAACTTATTTGTCTTCATGCTGAATACTGCCTTTCCAAATTAAGGTTTATTTCTCTAGGACCTTTCTAAGGATTTACATCTTGTAAGGTTTTTATAAAGTGAAATGGATGTTCTTTGCTGGCTATCCCCCTCTTATACTGGGATATCAAATCCTTCTTTTCATTTCTTAAATTGATGTTCTGTGGACCTCTCTGAGGGAACTTCAAATATTTAACCGCAAGGCTTATCCTAGGCTTGTGTATGTACTGTGTGTATATCTGTGCTTTATGCATAAAAAGAGCAAGATTCCCTCTTCCCTCCAAAGACCAAGTTTGGCCTGGTTGGGGGGGCATTTAGTCCTGTTGAGAATGCACACCCTGGAGTCTGGAGGCAAACATTTGGGTTTGGATCCTGCTCCCACCCTTACCTGGAACAGTAACATGCCTCAGTGAGCTCAGCGTCTACAACTATAACAGGGGGTGCCATCCACCTTGCAGGACCATAAAGTGGAGAGTGTTGGCATCTAATTAGCATTCTTTTCTGGAAATCTACTCTCTGCCGCCCGCAGCCTAGATTCAGCCCTACCTTGCCCGAGCTTTCCAGTCTGCCCAGTGCTCCCCCTTCCTTTGTCCAGCCTGCCTTTGCCTCCTGTCCTCCCCTGCTGAACACCTACCTCATGAAAGCCCAACTCAGGCATCCCTTCCTCTGGGACACCTGTCCTGCTGTTGCTCTAACCACGGGGCCCCCACGGGGACTTCAGAGTCTCCAGCAGAGCACTCTTCACTCACAGCTGCTCATGCACAGACTCATCTCCAGTTACTATGGAAGCTGCCGTGAGCAGTACTGAAATCTGTTTGACTCTTTAACCTTGGCCATTAACGTAGGCCTGGGCACTTGCTAAAGGAGAGAACCAGTGCCTTTGCTTATCAGAGAAATTTCAAAAAGATCAAAATTTCTGGTTAGGCTTTAGCACTTTCACTGCCGTGGCTGGAGTTCAGTTCCTGGTTGGGGCACTGAGATCCTGCAAACTGCTAGGTGTGGCCAAAAAAAAAGAGAAGAATTTAAAAAAAAAAAAAAGAATAAAAAAATTTAAAAAATTTCAGGCTGACCCCTTCCCCATAGTAACTGTCCTGAAATTTATGCAAGGAGGCTTCAAGGAAGAAAGGAGAAAAGGAACATTACAAACAAAAGGCACACCAAGAACTCGTGTCAAAAAATTATACGATAAACATCGCAAGTGAACACGTGAACAAACAGTTCTCCAGAAAATCAGTGATGGGCAATAAAGAGTTGATTGTTTTAGCACAGGCCTCCTGTGTAGGCTGAACTCAGTAAGCATTTATGGAGGAAACAAGTGAAAAATGTTTAATTTACCATGATGTGTGTCAGTGTGTATTTCCAGGAACAAGGACACTCTCTTATAGAGCTATGTAAAGTGATCAATTTCAGGAAATTTAAAATTAATACAATACTATTCTACCATTATCTATATTCAAATGGTGTCAATTGTCCCAATGTCCTTCATAGCTATTTCCCCTCACCTCAAGAGTTGATTAAGGATTAGGCATGTCACTTGGGTATCGATTCTCGTTAGTCTTCTTTAATCTAAACATTTCCTCAGTCTCTTTTTCTTTAATGACATCAATATTTTGAAGACTTCAAGCCAGTTGGTTTGAATAATATTGCTCGGTGTGTCTTTGATGTTTCCCAAGATGAGATTTATTCTAAAATTTGGAAGGGTAGACTGTCTCTCACAGTACACAAATGAAACTTCCCACCAACATTCCTCAATTTTTTTCCCTTAAATTCTTCAATCTAGTCAAGAGATTTGTCAGTTGTACAGCTTTTTCACTGAACAGCCGTGGGTAAGATGGGATTTTTCCAAGCACACAGTAACTTTCTTTGACTTGTTGCATCATGGTGTGTAGAGAAATCTCAAGAGCTCATTAACCAAAATGAACTACATGAAATTGGCACACAGTGCTGCCAACACAAATAATTCCATTGCCATTCAGGCTCCTTTGCCACATAAATATTCCACAAAGGGTACACCTAGGAAGAATGCTCTCTGTTCAAAAAAGTGAAAACACTTCAAAGAAACCATCACATACATAATTTTTTAATATAAGAATTTACCCATGCTAATACAATATACACATTATTTTAAATGTCTCATCATATTCTGTCAAGTTGAATGTATCCTAACTTACTTCCTCTGTTCTATTGTTGGACATTTAGATTATTTCTGGGTTTTACATTACAAATAATCCAGTATATCTCATTTTTGTATTGAGAATTATTTTTGTATTAAAAATATTCCATCGTCTCTTTAGGTATAGGTTTTCAAAAATGAAATTACTGGGTTAAAGGACTTGAACATGCTAATGGCTCTTGATACACGTTGGTAAAAGGTTATGCCCATTTCAACTTTGCCAGCAATGGATGAGAGTGCCTTTTTCCATCTACCCTTGCCAACACTGAAGAGAATGCTGAAAAAAAACCCATTAATTTCGTGAGAAAAAAGCTACTTGAAGCATAAATCTCTATTCCCTTGCTTTCTATTGAGGTTCAACATTTCCCCATATACTTGTTAACCTGTGGATGTCCTCATCCCATAGTGATAATTTTTTAATATCATATCTTCTTTAGGGCTATTGCAAACCCATTAGGATATCTCTAAAACATACTGTGGAGTTTATACTAAAAGGGCAGCATCCTAATTTATGAATCCTGTGGACTGTGTGGAACACCAAGCAATAAGTGATCAGGTAGAAGTAAAGGATATTTGACTCCAAGTGAAAAGAAATGAAGGCTTAAGTTGTCTCAGAAAAACCAAAGCCAATGCCACAGGCATAATCAGGAGATATGTTTTGATTTCAGTCCCAGGGATAATTTTTCTCTCTCATTCCCCGAAAACAGTCTCCCAAACTGATCTGTGTTAAAGGTAATAGCACAAAACAACAAAATCAGAGAGAACAATTTTTATAATGAAGCAAAGAACTAAGAAGCCAATTTGTTTCCGAGAAAAGTAGGAATGCCATTCCTGAATCAGTTCGACACCAAATGATGACTGACGTGTGCATCTAGGCTCACTGAGAAAGTTCGGTTTCCTCAGAAGATCTTAAACAACCAGTATAAGTCCTTATTTATAATGTTTGACTGAATCTATGCAATAAATGGTCAAGAAGATAAAGTTTTATATAATAAAAAGATGACAAAGGGAATGATCCTATAGTATCCCATTAGCTATATAACTTCTAAAATAAGTAATCCATCATTCATTCTATAATAAATTCACTGAAGTTTGTTAATCTCCCAAAGCTAAAAATTTTAAACTAACACTGACAACAGAAATATGTTTTAATGCAAAACATATGGAGAAAACAAACTGACGAAGCACAAACCATCTGATCATAATCAGAGCAGTGACCATTACCAGGGAATTTTCATTTAAAATTCTTAAAATGCTTTTACTATAAGAAATAACCAACCAGAACCCTAGGACAGGTAGACTCTTTTTCACTGTGAATGAGAAAGAGGAAAGCTGAAGTTCTGGACTACCACCGTTTTTACAGTGACTTGACATTACCTGTGTCCTCCCCAAGGAAGCCTACATTCTAATCTGAGTCCCTCCTATAGAACCACACCACAGACAGGCCCGGGTGCTTGATATAGTCATTTACTTCTGACACAATTGGTTAATTTTATCACATGGATGTCTACCCTGTATTCCTAATGCCTTAATTTTCTGTGAGCAAGAATTTTTATTATTATAATTATTCATGGCTCCACAGTATCTCAAAAACATATGCCTATGGTAGCTACTGGATAAACAGCTAGAAATTAAACCAATGCACCAAAAATGGGATTAATTTACATAGGAAAGGAAAGGTATGTCATAGGCAGTGGGGAGTGAAACATGAGTCTAAAAAGCGGTCATCTCTGCAACTTCACAGAGCTGCTATCCACTATTTTACTGGGATTTCACACAATACATACACAGGTATTCTTCGTGTAATTTGACATATACAGTGTTTTAAAATCCAGTTGCTCGCATATGAATATGCTGAAAGAATATCCCAGAGAGTAATATCCTAAAGTAAATCACTTCTAAACCAAGGTGAATTTCAGACTGCACAAGGAGCAGAGAAGCTGATGGTCAAAGTGGATGGCAGCACAAAGTGACCCCAAACACCATCCCCCAGCCAGACACCAGGTATTTAGTCTAGACCATCTATTGGAAACTAATTTTTTTGTTGGTTTCAAGAAACTGGGCACGTTTTAAAATCTGTTACTTATCTGAAATTTTCCGTACTTGATTCAAGTCAAAATATTCCTTAAATGTTTCCCATGATGAATTTGGCAGTACAATGCTGAGAGGTTACACAGCTTGTTCCTACATAAATAAACTCTTCTGAAGCATCCTTCAAAATGTAACAGACTGTCAGCCCACAGGCCATACATCTGAGACACTTTGACCTAGACATACTTCTCTATCAAACGGAGACTTAGAGAAATTTCAAGAAGCAAAACCTGCCCCATGAATCATGGACTTCTTTCCTGGACAGGTTCTTATGATGGACTTGAATAATATGGAAAACCAGGAAATGAGTTCAAACTTTTGCATCTTCTTTGATTTCAGACAATAATAATCCCAAGACCTCTGGCGATGTCCCCACAGGACATCATACAAGATTGAACCAGTGAAATTCCCAGCTTCTCCTCAGCATCCTCTTTCTGCTAACTTTAATTAAACAAGTTTGGGTGTGTTCTATCTGCATTAGACACACTGAATGTAGAAGACAGCTTAGTAAACCTCCCCTTTCTTAAAAAATAATGCCGATCAGTCAATCACTGTCGGCCCCACCTGTTTGAAGGAAGATGGTGCCTCCCGTTAGCTGAGACCCTAAGGGTGCACTTGGCCACTCACCTCGCCTGCTGGCAGACGCAGCAGATCCACACCTTCTCATGCTTCTGGTAGGAGCAGCAGCTCTTGCAGACGTTGAACTTACAGTCCCCACACTGGCGCTTGGTGTTGACAAGGAAGGTGAAGGGTGAGCAGCAGCGCATACAGCAGTGCTCCACGAACTTCTGGTGCTTGGAGAGGATGCTGCACTTGCTGCCTTCCTCATCCAGCTTCTGCTTCATCTCGCTGGGGAGCCAGGTTGGGGAAAGGGTGAGGAGAAGAGAAACAGCGCATCAGGTCAGGGGGCTCCCTCCCTAAAGCACGCCACCCTGGCCCTCCCATATGGCAAGCTGCCATATAGGATCTTCCCGTAAAACACAGAAAGATCAATGGCTTGACATAATATCCAGAGAGGAACCCTAATGGTGGATTAATTTTGTGTTCTTCTATATGTCATATTTTCTATAAGAAAGCACAAAACCTTATTACTTATATTTCAGACACTAGATTTAAATACAAATTATTATAAAGCTAAGCACATTAAAAAGAAATCCTTTAGCTTAATTAATGTCTTTTTAAAGGAGCAGGAGATCATTTATGTTAATATATTAATCCTTATAACAGCCCTGCTGGGAATATGATAAATGCAGTCCTGGCCCTTAATATCCCTGGAAACTGAAGCACCAGGGATTTTAAAAGCTTTCAAATCAATGTAGTCAATAAAGATTCTCTGGGTGATGGGCTAATCCTAAACACTGGTGACTCAGAGTTGGATAAAAGTTAACCCCCTTCTTCCAAAGAGCTTGTGGATGTTCTGGGCACACAACTGGTCATAGTAATGTAAAACACAACACTGCATGCACTTTTCTCTAAACTCTGAGGAGGAAAGGAGAAACCCTAAGAGGCAAGGATCTACCCCAAACACACTGAGTTACCCAGGATACAACTGACCGGAAGTAACCAAGTTATTCTACCTTGGCAAATTTGAGTTGTTTTTTCCTGTTCAAAGATACACACCCACAAAGAATAACAGAAAATAATTTTTGTTTCTGTATCCATTTTGTGATTGTGCAATTCACCCCAGATGAATCTATGATGTATGTGGCAAATATTTTCTTTCATTTTGAACTTGTCTTTTCAACTTTGCTTATTGGTGTCTTTCATCATTTAGAAGCGTTTAATTTTTCTGTAGTTAAATTGGTCAGTCTTTTCTTCTATGGCTTCTGAGTGTTACATCTTGCTTATTACTCCTCCCACCCTCTACCAACCACTAATCTACTTTCTATTTCTTTGAATTTGGACATTTAATATAAATGGAATCATACCATATGTGTTTAAGGTTCATCCATGTGACAGCATGTATCAGAATTTCATTCCTTTTTATGGCCAAGTAATAGTCCATTTACAGATGTACCATATTTTATTTATCCATTCATCGACTGATAGACATCTGGGTTCTTTCTACTTTTTTGGCTATTTTGAATAATGCTGCTATTGACATTCATGTATAAGTTTTTGTGTGGACGTATCTTTTCAATCCCAGGAGTGGAATTACTGGGACATATGGTAATGCTAAATGTTTAAACTTTTAAGAAACTACCGGAGTGTTTTCCAAATTGCTGCTCCATCTTACATCCCGCCAGCAACATATGAGGGTTCTGATTTTTCTGCATACTCACCAACACTTGTTATTGTCTGCCTTTTTTATTATAGCCATCCTAGGGGGTTTGAGGTGGTATCTAATTGTGCTTTTGATTTGCATTTCCCTACTAGCCATTTGTACGTAGTCTTTGGAGAAAAGTCTATTCAAATCTTTTACCCATTTTAAAATTAGAATATTTATCTTTTTCATCATTGCGTTATAAGAGTTCTTTATAATATTCTGGATACAAGTCCCTTATCGGATATATGATTGGCAAATATTTTCTCTTTCTTATATTAAACCTTATATTTTATTAGTATTTTTAGGTGTTTTTAGTACAAAGAAGGGCTGCACTAGCTCATCCCAGCCTGCTACTAGAATGGGAAATCTACATATGGTTTTATAATCTAATTTTTCACTTAACAACAACACATCATAAACATCTTTCCATGAAAATTCAAAGAGTGTTTGTAGCTTTAGCTTTCAGGTCCCCTGAGCTGGATTACGTGGCTGCCAGTATACGCACAGGGCTTTCTGCTCTGCACTGCGGTGCCCGATACTCATTTGTTTCTTGAGCATTAGAAGGGGAGACTACATCAGGCCAGCTGATAATTCTACAGGGTAAAATATTGTATATGTATACTTGGCTGAACAAAATATTTACAGGGAAACAGGACAGAGGTTTTTTTCCTTAAGACATGAAGATGTTGTTATCCAGTCCCTCGGGTTTAGAATAGAAGGTGAGCGAAGTTATCAACGGCTCTGACCTCTGTAAACAATATAAGAACAGCCTCAGCAATTGACCTTCTTCTATTGATATTTCAAAGACACTGAATTAAATAGGATAAAACAACCAGGAAGGAAAGTCTTTAGGGATCAAAAAAAGCTCTGTGAACTCAATGCACAAGATCACTTGAGCTTTATGAGTTTTGTTTCCTGATACACAGGACTGCAAATGCCAATGGCATTTAAAAACTCACTGAGAGTCTAGTGATAAAACTGTACCAATTCCTCCAAAGTTTGTTCCAAGCAAATGGGTGTTTTGAACCACAGGCTCAGTAGAGGAATAGAATGCCCTTCTTGTGAACCATCTCTCACTTCTCAGATTCTACTGCCCTATAGTACCTCATGGGAGAGGTCACTGAATTGTATAGGATAACCTGTAGTGGCTAACTGCAGAGTCAACCAAGAATTATGCAAGACCAGGTACCTGCACTGAAACGTCCTGGGAAGGACCAGGCCCCCAAATGGTCAGCCATGTGGGAAAGAGTGATGGGCTTAGAGTCAGTGGCTGGGGTGTAGAGCTGAGCTCAATCACTTCTCAAAGATCCCTCCAACCTTTCTGAGCCTCTGCCTTCTGAGAGGCAACAGTAATTCCTACTTCGCAGAGTTTCCAGAGATTTTAAGTGAGCAAATCAACAATAAGCAAATAGTACTTTTCATTTTGATTAGCAAGAAATCCAGTGGTCTCAGTACCCATAACATTTGATCACACTTGTTTCTATGTCAAGAAAGTTTTGTGATAGTATCTGGGCAAAAAGGCTCAATATGTATTTGTTGCTTGAGCACTGAGTGTTAGTGGGTGTGAAGTGGCATCTCATTGTGGTTTTGACTTGCATTTCCCAAATGAGTAATGATGTTGAACACGGTTAGTCTGGTCTTTAGCAATGTCATCTAACATCTGGTTTAGCCTCTTCCCGATACATCACTCTGCAACCAACACATGAAAAGCTTATCAACATTTCATGGTTTCTGGGTCCACTGCAATGCCAGTTCTGATTCTCACCATGTGCTGAGAATGCATGCAGGCTCAATGGGGCTAGAGTGTCATAAGTTAGCTGTGTCTGCCATAGGTGTAGCAGGGACAGTGATGGCATGTATGTCACTTGTTTGCTATCAAAGAGACAGTAATTCTAGCCCATAGCTATGAGCCACCACTCCATGGTCACAGGCACTGTTGTCTAGATTGCCAATTATTCACTCAGTTCACACTCACTGAGTACTTACTATTCCAGGTGCTAGGGATAAAAAGAAAACAGGACATGGTCCCTCCTCTTCATGAAACATGTATTAAAGTGGGGATTCAAATGATTACAAACTAAATAAAATATAAAACAATTATAAGTTGTAAGGCATTCTATTACAGAATAATCAGGGCACTTAGACTGAGAATGACATGGCAACCTACTTTAGACTGGGTGGTGACAGAAGTCTTCTTTGGGGAGGTGACATTTAAGTTGAGACTACAGGTTGAGAAGGGGCTAGCCCAATAGGAAAAAAAAATAGCATAAGAGGCAGAGAGAACAGCAGAGGAAAAGAGCTTAATGTTGGGGAAAGGGGAGGAAAGACAAGACACAGGTCCTGGAAAGGAGTTTGGATCTTATCCTACATTCAGTGGGAAGTTATTGAGGCCGGTGAGCAGAAACAGAGCAGGATCCAATTTCCGTTGTAATAGCACCTGCTGTTACATCAAGGCCAACTTCTAGGGGGCCATGTGTGGAAGCCTGGAGAGCAGTGCACTCATCTAAGTAGCTGGCTGAGGTTTGGACCAGGGTAGGAGCAGAGGAGATGGAGAGGAGTGGACAGATGCATGGCACACCTGCTGAAGGATCTGACATGGGGGCGGAGGGAAAGAATGAACCAAGATCCATTCTCAGGTTTACAGCTTTTGTGGGGAGTGAAGCGGTTTATGGAGCAAGGGAAGACTATGATAGTAGAAGCATGTTTTACTGAAAACTGTGAGGCATCTAAAGGGATTTGCCATGTGGACAATTGATAGGTGTTTGTGCATCTCAGAGGAGGGATCTGGGCCAACTGTGTAAGTTTGGGAATTATCTTCAGACACACCTCCATAAATATAGGAGTGGATGAGTCACCCTAGGGAAGAGAGGGCAGCAAGGGGAAAATAAGAGAGCATAGAAACAAGCCAGGGAAACCCCAAATGTTTAAACTCAGGCTGAAACTCGAAGAGGCGAAGCCAGACAAAGAGACTGAGAAGGACACCAAAGGAAGAAGGTGTTTCAGAGAGAGAATGGCTGACTGTGTCTGCCGTGAAGGCAGAGAAGTGTCCACTGGATTTGGCAACAGGGAGGTCACAGGTGGCCCTGAAAAAAGCAATTTCACTGTGAGGGGGGTAGGGGGAGCGAGGCAGGAGCTACTGCTGTGGACTGCAGGGTGAACAGGAGGTGAGGTAGTGGATCAATCACGGAATGACTCTGCCGGTAATGTTATAAATGTTAAGAGCAAGGCTCCAGAGGGTGAACCCAACTGATAGGAATAATAATAGTCATAATAATTTAAAAGTATGTTTTGCTTTTAATCTGTCATGGGTAATATCACTCTCTCACTGTGTAATTTCAGGCAGAATCATTTTGCTGCCCCCTGATGGTGTTATCAAAATTCATTCAAGGTTAATAGAGTTCACTGTGTCACAGTACAGAAAATAAACACTTAAAGATTCCCTCTGGATGGTGAAGTTAATAGACACACACCAAATACAATGTGATTACCAGCTCTGAAAGGAAGCAGACCATTTTAAACCAGAACTTTGGACGGTCCCTTTAGCCCCATAAACCAGAGCATCATGTTTCATATGAGCATTGTCTGTAAGGAGTTATGGGAGCTCCATCAACCTGAATTTCTTCAGACAGCTTAATAAACAATGGATGCTGGGGAGAGGGTGAGGGGCGCTGGCTCTGCTCCTGATGGCTCAAGGGGGTGAGGGTTGGGATGGTTAAAACCTTTCTGTATATTGAAACATTTTTGCTGGTTACCATCACTATGTAAGAAGAATAATGATACTGAAAAATTTGGGGGTCACTAAAGAGAGTCATAGTTTATATTTAACATGTTCAACCTCTAATCTACAAAGGAATTTACCATCACAATTCAGAAAAAAAGGTGGTAAAATGAATACACATTTACATAAATCACCTCTATGGAATCCACTGAAGTTTAAGTAAAAAGAATGGAAACAGACAGTAAGCTCCATGTTTCATAAAACGAAGGAATTCCCACAACCTGCCACTTCTAAAATAGACTATGGAAGAAGTTTAGTTATATTTGGGATCTGGAGGGAAGATGGTGAAATCAGACACACATCCATCTTGACCTTGAGCAGAGAGAGGTATCAAAATACAAATGAGGGCACCCTAGAGGCATTATAATTCTTTTCTTGAAAAGAAGAATGGCCAGGTCACCAGAGAAGCTGGGACCTTCACCCTGTGGACTCACATCAATATCACAGTGTATCAGAGTTTCATTACAAGCCCAGGCTGGCCAGGAGCACGTGAAAAAGAAAACCCAAAGGGCATCTAGCCTGCAAGAGGGATCACACCTCCACGGTGGTAGGCTCATCAAATCAGATGGGAAATGTCTGGGTGGGACATCTCCAGCTGTAGCTGATTACCATCCCAGCTCACTTACCTTCCAGCATCGTCCCTCTCACCTGCAAACAGCTAGATCTGCTTTCCCTCCTGGGTTTTCACAAAGCAGTTATTCAATCACTACCTTCACAACTCAGGAAAGTAGGGAGGGCAATCATATTTCCCACCTCCTCAAATTAGCCATAGTGCATGAAACAGAACAGACCCTCCATTTAACAGCTATGAATGACCTCACTTAAGCAGTAGCCCAAGAGGAATAGAGGTGTGGGAGCTGAGAATAAAAGAGGCTGACCGAGAATGTTCTAGATACAAAATAAATAATACAAAATAAAGCAAGCTTTCCTTTCCACCAACCTTGCCTCTTTATTGACTTTTTAAAAAATTAATTTATTTTATTTTATTTTATTTTTGGCTGTGTTGGGTCTGTGTTGATGTGCGCGGGCTTTCTCTAGTTGCGGCGAGCGGGGGCTACTCTTCATTGTGGTGCGCAGGCTTCTCATCGCGGTGGCTTCTCTTGTTGCGGAGCTCGGGCTCTAGGTGCACGGGCTTCAGTAGTTGTGGCTCGTGGGCTCAGTAGTTGTGGTTTGCGGGCTCTAGAGCACAGGCTCAGTAGTTGTGGCGCACGGGCTTAGTTGCTCCACGGCATGTGGAATCTTCCCGGACCAGGGCTTGAACCCGTGTCCCCTGCATTGGCAGGCGGATTCTTAACCACTGTGCCACCAGGGAAGCCCTTTATTGACTTTTGAGTGGCAAGCACCTAGTCCCACTTTTCGTAACAGATTTTGGCTCCCAACGTGAGGCCATGCTCTCGCTGTATCTGGCTCCCCGGGGTTTTCCTGAGTAGAGCCGCCGGCCATGACGACATGCCGGGATGGTTGTGATGAGCCCCCTGCTTGTGGCTAGCTGATCCTGAGAGGGGACTTGCGGGGATGTTCCTAGTAGGTGCTGAAATCATTTGTTTCGGGGATTCTCCCTGTTTCTTCCATGCTGGGCACTGACTGCCAGCATAGGCTTTTTCCTTGGTGGAACAGAAACGTGCATCGGAAAGAGCTGACGAGCTCCAAGACTAAGTCTACCGGTGTGCACCTGGGCAAACTTCTCTTTTGAGCATGAAGTGCTATTTGGGCATTTGAGAGCTGAGATCAATTGTGAGCATGAGGTGCTATTTGGGCATTTTGCCAGTTGGTTCCGATGTGTGTCTGACATTGAGGACCCTTTGTGTTGGGGAAATGTTTGTTTGGGACTCCATATCGGTTATCGTCTTGGAGGATTTGTGACAGTTCTGTCTTTTGGTGTGTGAATGTGTGTTCCATTTGTGTGATTGGTATTCTCATTGCCTTTTATAAAATGGGAGATTCCGGTTCAATTCAGTAAGAAAAATTTTAGCTATGAACCTATGACTAAGAAAAAGAAAGATGATTTTTTTTTAACACAGTGTAGCTAACAGTATTCTTCAGAGAAAACTGGTTAAGATGAAACTCTTTTGAAACTCCAAAGCTGGTTCTTTTTGCATATGCAGTTAGAGAAAGCTAGCTTGATAAAAATACTGTTTTCAGAATTCTGACCCTGAGAGAACAAAAATATGCCTAGGAGAAAGCTTGAAGTTAACTCTTATCATGTCCTTGAAATGCAAACACAACCCATTCTGCCTGACACTTCAGCCTTGGGTTAATTAGTAGAACTTCAAAAGATGTTTGGGTTCATCACTTATTTGCAAAGCAGAAATAGAGACACAGACATAGAGAACAGACGTATGGATACCAAGGGGGTAAGGGAGGGTGGGATGAATTGGGAGACTGGGATTGACATATGGACAGTACTTTGTATGAAACAGATAACTAATGAGAACCTACTGTATAGCACAGGGAACTCTATTCAATGCTCTGTGGTGACCTAAATGGGAAGGAAATCCAAAAAAGAGGGGATATATGTATACGTATAGCTGATTCACTTTGGTACGGTAGAAACTAACACAACGTTGTAAAGCAACTACAATAAAAATTAATTAAAAAAAAGATGTTTGGGTTCATTAAACACGTATCTTGTGCCACATTAAAGAGAAACTGTGCTATGAGAAAAATGTATGTTTTTAGAGGTTATGGAATATGTTCTTAAGTTTGCCAATAAGAAAATGCTGATATAATAAACAGTTCAATGACTTGTTTCTTGGTGTTGTTAAGGTCTTTTAAAGGTTAAAAATTGTAATATGTAAAAATGATAAGGGAAGCATTTCAGTGTGTAAAGCAAGTAGGATATGTGTTGTCGGTGAGAGAAGGTATAAAAAATGAAAATATTTTTGCTGAGGGATAGAAGAAGGATTAATTTTGTCCTAAAGCTGGTTGTTTCTGGATGGGAAAAAAAGGAGAAAGAAAGTGATAAAAGTTTGTTAAAAAAAATAATGAATTTCGAGAAAAGAATTTTGTACGTTGTTAAGATAAAGATTAGATCGAATTTAATCAGATAAATGAATTTTGTTATTAATAGTAAGCTGATGCAAGACTGAGTTTGGTTTTCTCTCTGTTAAGAGAACAAAATTTTTCTAAACAAAGTAGGATTATTTGGTATGTTAAATTATACAGAAAACATTGTCAAATAATAATGATAAGCATTCTTAGGTTATATAAATATCATTAAGTGTTCTAGAAGTTATATGAAGTTTCTAAAATTTGAGTATGTTCTGGCATTATGTTTCAGTCATACTTCTAGTTATAAATTGTCTAGTGAAGTTGTCACAGAGTATAACTTAACTACTTATGATGTGTACTTGCTGGCTTTAAGACTTGCTGGCTTTACAGTACATGTGCTTGAAGCACATGTACAATGTTTGTGTGACAACTGGGTATAATTGATAAAATGTATAGGCTATAAAATGTTTCCCCATCAGCATACCTCTGTACTGGTTTGTTATGTCTGATTAGTTTTCCCCCAACGTGAATAACTAGGCCAATATATAAACAAAAAGTAGGCCTAGCACCAAGGGACATGAATAGACCCAGAGCTGGCAACTGAGCCACTCTGGCAATGTTGGAAAAATACATTGATTATCAATGCTCTCATGGAAAGATTTGCTATTAGAAAGGGAATATGGTGGAAGAAATTTTCCCATATTGAGGTATGGGGAAGTCATCCTGGCTTATACATGATTAAATTAAACTTTAGGTTAACCAAAACAGCCTGTTTCTGGCCTATTAAACATATATTGTACATCTGCTTTAACCACTAAGGAAAAAAAAACACAATCAGAGACTAACACAAGGATGCATTTTGATTATTATCCTCATTGTAATATGTCTGCTAGTTTTCAAATGTTTGTCCAAGTACTATGACAAAGTAATCAAAGAGAGAGGTAATGTTTTCACAATACAAAATATTGATGCTAACCTTGTAACTCAAGATTATTTACAACTCTATGTCCATTCCCCAAATTAGGCAGGACTATGCCCCACTTCAGCAGGAAGTAGGCACGGCAGTTGTTGCCCCATTCCCTCAAAGATTTGGGGAAAATTGGAAGAGAAATGAAACTAAAACCAAGATCCCCTGCCAAGTTTATGATTAACCTCTCTATCCAAAACTCCCTTCTGGTTCTGTACCTGTCCCTCCTCAAGATTGAGGAATATCAAAGAAAAGGTGGGTTTGAAATGGAGTGGGACCCTATGGTCCTTCCCCCACATGTTTTCCACCTGCCTTTTGTCTATGGAAAAACTTTAGCCAAAGAATAAGTTTAATCAGAGAAGTGATAAAATGCAGAAGCAAAGGAAAGCAGTCAAGCAAGACTCAATAATAACAGTTTTGTCATTAAGCAAAGTCAAGGACATTTATTCCCTCCTCAAGGGCTATAGATAATATTCAAAGCCATATCCTTTGAGCTGTTTTATAGATACTGAAAACTCCACCAGGTGGAAGATGTTAACTACATGATGACCAGACCGTAGCCATGACATAAGCTGCCACATGAGTCCGCACCCCCCACCCCTTTGCCAGCCTCTGAAATAAAGCAAACTTCTTTCCACCAGCTGTGCCTCTTTTTTGGCTTTTGAGCGGTAAGCAGCCAAACCCCACTTTCAGCAACAGTATGTATATATTTTAATATTTTGAAGCCAGCAGTAGGTTAACCTGAGCTGACCAGGGTCACTGCCCACTGTGTGCTGGGCAGGTTCACAAGAAAGCTGTTGCTGCTGTTTACACTGGACAGAGAAACATAACTAAAGTTGTGAGACAAACCGGAAATAGGGTGACCATGTATAACTACCAATCCATGTGTCTCTAGATCCCCATCATATTACGAAATACGTATGAAAAAATATATACAAAGTAAACTGGATATTAACATTGTTACAAGACCACATCTATAAGTTCTGATTTCAAATAATTTTGCTCATTAATATGGCTTCATTTCATTATTTAACTTATGGGATTTATAAGTAAATAGTTATACATTTGAATGTGAAGTAAATTTATGGAAATAAAAAAGTGCTTTTATGTCTTTACATACTAGGAACTGGCCTGAGGTTTTATTTTTCAGATGTTTCCTTCACTTAGATTAAAAGTCACTGAATGAGGATGCCTTGAGGCTGTAGCTTTTGAGCTTTCTCATTTTATGTATTTAATTGTGGGGGTTTTTTGCCTAAAAGAGCTTCTAAAGTTGGATTGGGGATTTTTTATCTTCCATATGCCCCAGGATTTCTACTTTCCTGCTTCTGATTCTGTCAGTAAAGGTTGGTTCGTGAAACCATTAAACAAAAAAGGGAAAGAACTCAGGACAGAAACTGCATCCGCCTTCAGCTGCTGCGGTGCTTTGCCTCGCCTGGGTGTAATCACAAGGCAGGTGTCTGGGTCCACACAGGAGGCTTGGGCAAACACGGTGGGAAGTGACACTGTCCCTATGAGAAGAAGAATAAGCTCAAAGCCTGGCTATGATCTTGGTGCTATGTTAAGGTCAGACATGTGTTAATTTTCTTCCATTCTCAGGCAGCCTAAGACACTGAACCCAGAAGGAAAACCCAATCCATGATTGATGCCTGGTCATTGCAGAGGAGGAAAGACAGAGGGAGGGGAGGGAAGATACCCATTCTTCTCTCCTTCCTCATTGACAGAACACTAAGTTTGAGCTGAGCCATTGCCTCCCAGAATCAAGACCAGGCTTCCCAGCATCGCTTGCAGCTACATGCAGCCATGTGACTAAGTTCTGGCCCATGAGATAAAAGTGGAAGGGAGGTGTGTTACATAGGGTGCTTAGAGGGAGCTCACTCTGCCAGAAGGGGCTCCCTTTTGTCTTTCTGCTTTTCCTCCCCCATCTCATTCTGTGTTCATGATGGCATGAGCTCTAGCTGCTAACCCGATCTATGATTTGACCTTGGGTATCTGTGTGGATCAAAAACAAAGGCTCTTGGGTCCTCAATGATGTGGGGGAGCTGCCACACTAGTCCTGAACCCACCCCCTGAATTTCTGCTATGTGAAAGAGAAATAAATTCTATCCTGTTCCAGCACTGTTTATCTATTGTTATTTTGGGTTTTTCTCTTATACACCGATAGACCTGATTCTGAGAAAGGAGAGCAGGGCAAGTGTCAAGTAGAGTGAGAGCAAAGTAAGGATGGGAAGGGGAGACTGAGTGATGAGGCAGAGAGTGGCAGGGTTCTGAGCAAGATGGAATGGAAAGGAAAGCAGGATGACACAAGCAGTCTATAACGAAGATCATTTACCCCCAAAGTGGTGGCAGGGCCAGGGGAGGGATGTCAACTTGAAGCTGCCACACTGAGCTGGCGAACCAATGCAAAGCACAGCATTGTATATAGAAACATGCTAAACCCACCACAGAGTGGGGCTGGGTGTGAGGATGGTCTAAAACTGACCCAGTTGTAGGGCAACTTTCTTTGCAAGTGCTTCTGATGCCTCCTAGCTCACTGGCTCACTAGGGGCTGCTCTGTCCTTCTCTTGGAACCATGGGAAGCACAGAGGCCTGTCTATCAGGAGCCCTCATTTCACAGGAGTGTGAGGTCTATAACTGGTCACTGCTACTTGTCCCCTCTATGACTCCCTCCTTCTAGAATTTCTGGGGAGGCCCAGCGTTCCTCTGCCCTTTCTCCTCCCCTCCAGGCACTGGATGCCAGAGGAAGCTCTGCCGTCACCTTGGTGGCCACTTCCCAGGGCCAGCTTTCCATGAGTTCCTGGTGGCCAAATGCCTCACGTCTTGGCACTGCTCTTTCTCCTTGGCCTTGCTGTCCAGCAGAATTCCCAGAAATCTCCCGGCTCTGTGCTTCAAAACAGCCAGTACTGCCCCATTCCCACTGGCCTTTCCCTGTCTGGATATATAGCTCCCCTGATTGGCTTGCGCTTGAATAGCTAGCCATCTTCCTAGGACTCTCTCTTTTGCTGTCCTTACTTCCTAGTTCCCAGGACAGCATTCCTTTTCCTATGTTCATCCTCCCTTGGATGGAAAAAGGAAAAATCATCTTTATTGAGAAAGTGCTGCATGAAGAGCACAGGTCTGGCATTGGGAAGCCTGGGAGAGAATCCTGACCTGGTATTTCAGTTCTCTGACTTCAGTTTTACTCATCTGTAATATGGGGCCAATAACGTTCACCTCACAGAATTGTTGGAAGGACTAGAAATACACACTCATAGCACCTGTACATCATGGGCATGTGATAAATCACTGTTCTTTTTTTTTTTTAAAACATTGTAATGATATTCGTAGCATCAGTATGACCATTTAATGGGACCATTGAGAAATGGTTTTTCTAGGACATGGCATATCCAGTGATTTAAGGGATTTCTGATCCCAGGAGACAGCCCTGTCCATCCAGAAGACCTATGTCCCCTTGAAGCCCATCTCAGATTGCTTCTCAGTGGGGCTGCTCAGGAAGTCCCAAGCCATCGCTCCTCCATGGTGACCCTGCCTAGGACAGACCCTCAGTAGCAGCAGGGTCTGGCCAGCTCCACATTGGGGCTATGCAGCTCTGAGCTCCCTGTCCGCCTGACATAGCTCTCGACACTGCTGGAAACTTTACTCCAGCAAGGAACCCCTGTGCTGCTACTTCTTCCCCCTCCCTGCCCTTCCGTTTGCCTTGGCTTTCCCAACAAGGAGTCCTGCCATCCCACCCCCAGCCCTGTGGCAAGGGCAGGCAGGAGGAGCTTCAAGCAAGGAGAGAGAAAATGCTCAGGAAGCAGACTGACTCAGTGGAGTCTCTGCCGGATGCATCCCTAAGGTGGCCTGGTACTCTCTGGACACAAGGGAATGAGAAGACGAGAGGCAAAACTGACCACAGAGAACCCGAAATCCTGTACACTTCTCATTCCTTTAATAATAACACACTTGGAATAAGTGTGTTTTCTGGCTTTGGAACCGTCAGGCCTCCTGAGGTTGAATGTCCACACGGAGACCTGTGATGTCAGGTGTCCCGCAGGGTCCTGCTGTAAGTACCAACGTCACTGAAGAGCTCTCTCCCCAGCTCTGCCTTCCAGCACACACTCCTCTGTGTCTGAGACACCTCTTGATTCTGGAGTCACAGTTACAGTCCGTTGCCCCCACCCTGCCACCCCCTTCCTACCACACTATCCTGTTGACCTGGAGAGAAAACTGGGGCCAAAGTGGGGACTTAAAGCCTGGCTAAGCCAGAGAACAGGGTCTGAAGTTGAATACACAAAAGACCATTTGGGAAAGAGAGACAGTATTAGGTTAATGGCCTTCAGAGGCTTCAGTTATACATTTTAATTTTAATAATAAGTTAAAATGTGTGTCCTGAAGCCTACATCTAAATTCACCCATTGCTTTAAAATTTTTACCGAATAAATTCTTCCCTTGTTGAAATTTCTATCTTTTGCTTTTAAATGAATCCTACATAATTTATGTGGTCCTTTATTAAATAAACATATACGGAGATGCTACCTGGTGCCGTATAATGGTCTAAATGCAAGGTGGTTCAGGCATAAAAAGGGACAGAATCATGGAGGACAAATAACAGGGAGCATGAGAACTCTACCTGAAGGCCCTCCAGAGGGCTAAACTGAGCAGGGAGAGCTGGACAAGTCTAAAATGGCATTTTTGAAAACCTGTGTGATGGTTAATGTTAGAGGTCAACTTGGCTGGGTCACAGGGTACCCAGATATTTAGTCAAACATGTCTTGATCGTGGACGGATCTAGAGACTGTCATACAGAGTGAAGTAAGTCAGAAAGAGAAAAACAAATATCGTATATTAACGCATGTATTTGGAACCTAGAAAATGGTACAGATGAGCCGGTTTGCAGGGCAGAAGTTGAGACACAGATGGAGAGAACAGACATATGGACACCAAGGGGGGAAAACTGCAGTGGGGTGGGGATGGTGGTGTGCTGAATTGGGCGATTGGAATTGACATGTATACACTGATGTGTATAAAATTGATGACTGATAAGAACCTGCAGTACAAACAAACAAACAAAACTAATACTAAACTTTCTTTGGGTTATTTGTATAGAAATACGTTAATATAAATGTTTCAGACATTAAACAAAAAAACAAAAACATGTCTTGATGTTGCTGTCAAAGTATTTTTTAGAACATCTGAATCACTAACCTTTGGGTAACGCAGATTACCTTTGGTAATGTGGGTGGGCTTCATCCAGTTAGATTTAAAAAAATTTTTATTTTATATTGGACTATAGTTGATTTACAATGTTATGTTAGTTTCAGGTGTACAGCAAAGTGATTCAGTTATACGTATACATTTATCTATGATTTTTCAGATTCTTTTCCCATATAGGTTATTACATAGTATTGAGTAAAGTTCCCTGTGTTATACAGTAGGTCCTTGTTGATTATCTGTTTTATATATAGTAGTATGTATATGTTAATCAGTTGGATTTTTAACAAAAAGACTGGCCTCCCCCAGAGGAGAGGGAATTCTGCCAGCAAACTGCCTTTGGACTTGAGCTACAACTCTGGGTCTCCAGCCTGCCAGCCCACCCTGCAGATTTTCGATTTACCAAGCCCCTACAATTATGTGAGTCTCTTCCTTAAAATCTCTCTCCTTCTCCACACACACACACACACACACACACACACACACACACACACACACCCCTACTGGTCCTGTTTCTCTGGAGGACCCTGACTACTCCATCCTGTCATGGGCAATGAGTTACATTAGGTTACCTACATACCTTACCAGCATGTGCAGAAGGTCGCCTTTCCTTATGTAGCATAGTCAACCCAGGTTCTACACTTTCTAGATCCTAAATAGAAAATATCTGGCATCCATCTACTTGTCTCCATCTTTGCCGTCACCCCCCCCCCCACCCCCAGTCCAACCCAGTCTCATCTCCCATGGGACCGGGGCAATGGCATCTTTCTAAACTGAAGACACTTCTTTGTCTTCCCGGATCTCCATCTCTAAACTACAGCAAAGGAGGACCTTTAAAAAATGAAAATCTGATTGGGTCACCCACCTGCTTAACATACGTTCACAGATTTCAGTTTTTCTCAAGATATAATAGGAGCCCACATGGCCTGTGAGCCTCCAAACACACCCCCTCCCCTGATGCTCTAACCACACCGCCTCTTCAGTTTCTTGCTATTCTTTGAAAATGCCATGTTCTTGCCTTTTCTGAGGCTTTTCCATATCATCTCTCTTCTTGAAAGCTCCTCTTGCCAATATCCACTCAGCCCAAGTCCATTCACTCTCCGCCACTTCACCATGAAAGGCCTTCCCTCATCCTTCAGAGTAAACTAAGTCTCGCTGTGATTCTCTCTCATAGCACTTAAGTTTTCTCCTTGACAAACATTTCACAATTTCTAATTATAAATGTGTGTTTGTGCATTATATTTACATTTTAGTATATTTTGTTTAATGTCTGTTTCGCCGCTATAGACTCAATTACAAAGGAGATTTGCAAAGTATTACACGATATTACACATACTGTGCTGCAAAATATAGTCAAGATACTCAGCAGATGAGTATGACATGTGTCCAGCACCACTGGCATACTCAAACCTGGGCCATTAGCTGTGAGGAGCCACGCTGCTATGATCCCGTCACGAAATATTTCATTTTGATGCCCATGAAGTCAAATCACATTGTTTCAGATCACCTGCCTATGAAGCCTATTTTCTATGTTTTAATACTCTCATCTGTATCACTTTGAAAACCATGATTGTTCTAGCTTATTAATTTCATGCATCTGCTTTGACATTGGAGCCGTGAACAAAGAGAGGGTGTATTGGCCAACGAAGCCAGAGAATGAACATAATTAATTATAGAAATAACACCTGATGGTAAAATGAATTCTGAGACATAAACAAGTGTTATTTCATGCATTGAACAAATATTGACTTGATACTGGCTTTCTCATAGCACTGTGTCAGGTACTATGGGTCACAGAGGTGGATTAATAAGACAGGAGCCTGCAACGTACGGAAGCAGATGAACACGGAACTCCCAAAACAAGGGGGATTAGGAAGAAGCAGGATGTGGATGACCCGGCATGAGCCCAACACAGGGTGGGCCAGATTCCATGGCCTGCAGTGGAACTCTGACCCTATAGCACAGACCACTTTCATCCTGTCCCAGCATCATGGCGGAGGGTGGAAACCCGTCCTGGACATTGCAGATTTCTTTCTGACAAGGCTTCTGCTTTGTGGCTCGAAGTTCTATCAAATATATAGTCTCTAACATTTTGCTGGTTCCTTTGACTAGTGTAAGACCCTCAGGTAAAGGTAAAAAAGTATAATACTTTAAAAGTTTGGAAGAGAAGACATCCGGGTGGTACAGCAGAAAGTTTAGGAACTCAGAGCCAGACATGCCTGCACTGACATCCACTGAATTGAAACATGTTCATGGACACCTAAGGGGTTTCAAGAAGTAGGGCTCTAGAAGAGCTGTATACTCTCTGAAATTGTCTGAAGTTTTTGCATAGTAAAAAAAATTGTCCAAAAGGAAAGATGGCAGATGGGAATAGTAGGAATTTCATAAACATCACGGTCAGACTTGGGCTGCATCAGCTGTGCAGCACTTACCTGGCCCTGGGCAAATTATTCATGTACACACCCCTCCAAGCTTAGTTTTCAGGTCAGAAAGACAATATGAATTATACCATGTGGCCAGAGGTATGAGCTTTTCAGAAACAGGAATAGGAATACAATAATCCCAATACTAAATGAGTGCGGACCTCACCTGGTTGGGGAGGCATCTTCATTCACATCAGGGTGTGCCAAAAGATGGGAGGAGAAAGAGTATACAGAGCTAGCCACAAAAGTATAGACTCTTCAAAAATTGTTGGAATGGAGAGAAGTGCACGAAGGGAAGCCAGACCATTGCCTTCTCTTTACTCTACCATGCTTTATCCACAGCGATCATTGTAAGTCAGTGCGTTAAATTTCCAATGCTTTCCAATGCCTCAAGCAGACCAATTTCTTAACTCTGGTCTCCAACTCTCAAGTTGTTCTGAATCAGCAAACTCCTGAGCCAAGAGATTCAACCCCCACACAAGCAGGTGTTCAGTGTGCCCATCATCTCTGGGGATCCCCCAAAAGGGTCTCACTCATAAGCCTATTTTCTTTCTGTGCTCCCACTGTCACCTGGAGATATCCTCTCTCTGTAAAGTTCTTGAAGATGCCTCACAGGCTGCCACTCAGAGAGAGGTCACCAATTCCCACACAGAGCAAGACAAACATGCTGGTACGGGTTGCTGCCTTATTTCACCCTAATGGGTTGTTCTCAAATGTTACCTTCAACATTGTTTCTTTCTCACCTTCTCTGCCTTGTTCCAGTTTGTCATCCTCTTCCTGATTCTACTCTTCCTGCACATTCTTTAGCTTCCAAATGCCATTTACCTGCCTGAAGTAACTATGTATCAGTTAAGATTCATGTCAGTAAGCCACTTGGATGACTTACATGGATTAATTGGAAAACTGAGGTGACATTTTATCAGCTAGTAAATGCTAGAGTTTAGTTTCATGGTGCTATTGAAAGAAATTACCTATCAACATATATACGCATGTAGATTTAGATATTTCTTTTAATAGTTTATGGCTATTGATTGACTTTAATATATGGCCTGGAGTGGCTTTAATCTCCCTCTATCCTTCTGCTCACCTGGTCTCAGCTCTGCCTGTTGCCAAGCATATTCTTATGTCCCTGAGGCAGAAGGGTGGGGCTTCTGTCGTGTTTGCTTGTGGGTCTTTATAGTGGTAGGATAATAATGGAGTCCAGTTTCAAAATCATTTCCTTAAAATGAAGTTTAAAATGGGGCAGAGGGGACTGCTCTACACCATAAGTCAACCACCCTTGCACTCTCATGCCTCAAGTTCTCATCTAGTCCTTTTGTCAACATTGATCAAATGCCTTTAATGAACTTTGCCTCATGCATAAGAATAAGGTACCACTTGTACCCTTGAGGAGGGACTGACACACTAGCCACAAACTGTAGTACCTCCTAGAGGATGTAGTACTGAGCCCCTAGCAGTGTGTTCTCTGTGAGCTCTGAAGACCTGGCATCATCTTACGTGGGGCTTCCGAAGGCAGAAACCTGGCATTCTCCCTGACTCTTCTCTTCCTCTCGTCCATGATGTCCAATCAGTCACCATGGCCTATTGGATCTACCCTGAAATACCTCTTGAATCTGCTCATTTCTCTCCATTGCCACTGCTACCAGGCTAGTCCAAGCCACCATGTCTTATTGCAGTCACCTCTTTTCTGGTCTATCCCAGTTCTGCTGCCTGTCCGGTCACAGGGAGAGCCAGGATGATCTTTCAGAAATGCCGATATGATAAGTCACTCCCAGGCTTAAAACCTTGTGATGTCTGGCCTTCTCGCTCCTCTAATCCCAGCACCTGGCCCAGAGCCTGACACACAAAGGTGCTCAGCAGTGTTTGTTGAATGAGTGACTGAAGGAATTTGGTTGTAGTTATTATGTGGTTATTCTCTGACTCTGAAAGTGTAAGAACTCAGTGGTTCCTACCATTTCTTTATGAGGCAAAACCCAATGAGAACAGCAAAATAACCCCCACTCTGCATGGATAATATCACTGGTAGCTGCACTTTCCAGTGGGAGAAACTTGAGTGAGAAGAATATCTCTCCATATGGGCTTATGCCAAGTTATTTATTTATTTATGGAACTGTCTCCAAAAGTTTCCATATCCTTTACCGTTTAAGAAACCATGTCTGAAGGCCTCTGCCCATCACTTTCTCATTGTGAGCCTACAGGCAACCACTTTCACAATTTTTGCCAAAAGTGTATATCAATGTTATTACTATTAACTTAAAATTTTTCTTTTAATCATCTCACCTACAAAACCTTAAATATCATCATTTTGACTAATTCTAAGCATTTATGTCCATGAAATATTGGACTAGATATGTTTGTTAAATTTTCTTCTAATACACATTAAAACAAAAACATAACTAGTAATATAAAAAATGTTTAGTCCTGCACCACCTACATTCATCTGGTCTACCAGCCATGGTCCACATGCTACACTTTGGGAAATGCTCCTACAAGAAATTTATGAAAAATATGACTGAATTGCAGAAGCTTCTAATGTTTCCCAGGTATCCAGATCCAGGGTAGGAGAAAGGAGGATGTAACCTGCCGTTTCTATTCTCAGAGCATCATTAGGAAAAATGAACAAGCGTGTATAATGTCCATCTGGAAAACCTTGCAGGAGACCCATCATCATAGCTGTGGACTGCCCAGGGATATTATGGGGGTGACCAGCCACACGAGAGAGACTTTATGACAGTCTCATCAGGTTTCTTGGCTTATAATCTGATCTTTACCTCACAAAATTAAGACTCACAATAAATTAAGGAAGGAAAAGAAAGCAACTTACAGACCTTCAAGTTCAAGTCCCACAGGTACCTCCAGGGTGAGGCTGTGTGTAAGGATACACTGAAACTCTCCCTGTGACATGGCCTGGAGACTAGCTTCATGCATGATTGAAGGGACTCCAGGGGCTGTCTGTGTGGGGTTTTTACTTGACTCTCTGACTTTTGAACTTAAAACACAAGTCATGGGCTTCCCTGGTGGCGCAGTGGTTAAGAGTCCGCCTGCCAATGCAGGGGACACGGGTTCGTGCCCCGGTCCGAGAAGATCCCACATGCCGCAGAGCGGCTAGGCCCATGAGCCATGGCCGCTGAGCCTGCGCGTCCGGAGCCTATGCTCCGCAACGGGAGAGACCACAACAGTGAGAGGCCCGCGTACCACAAACAAACAAACAAACAAACAAAAAAACACAAGTCAGCCATGCCATGGGAAGGAAGGAGCTTTTTCTGGGAAGAGCAGATGCTGTTTGTGGCACAACCTCTACAGTGAAATGTCGACAGCAGTTTACTTGGAAACACTCAGAATTGTCTTTATGATAATATTTCAGATTGCAGTAAGCAAGTGGTATACATTTATTTATGTTATAAGTTTACACTTCTAAGTTCTTTTTGCATTTTTAAGTTCTGTGTCTGAAATTCCACTTTGTTTGACGTGTTTATACTTGAAGTCAAGTTAGTTAAATTTATACTTGAAGTTATAAACACTTATAAAAGAAGTGTTTATGCTTTAAGTTATACTCAAAGTCATCTTTTCAATTATTAAGTTTGTTAGGTCCACTTAGTAGGCAAATTAAAAGCAGGCAGACACATGATTCAAAATGATGTCATTATTATTATTATTTAAAATTTTTTTATTTTATATTGGTGCATAGTTGATTAACAATGTTGTATTAGTTTCACATGTACAGCAAAGTGATTCAGTTATACATATACATGTATCTATTCTTTTTTGAATTCTTTTCCCATTTAGGTTGTTACAGTATATTGAGCAGAGTTCCCCGTGCTATACAGTAGGTTCTTGTTGGTTACCTATTTTAAATATAGTAGTGTGTATATGTTAATCCCAAACTCCCAATTTATCCCCCCCACACCTTTCCCCTTTGGTAACTATAAGTTGGTTTTCTAAGTCTGTGAGTCTGTTTCTGTTTTGTAAATAAGTTCATTTGTTATCATTTTTTTTAGATTCCGCATATAAGTGATATCATATGATATTTGTCTCTGTCTGATTTACTTCACGTAGTATGATAATCTCTAGGTTCATCCATGTTGCTGCAAATGGCATTATTTCGTTGTTTTTAATGGCTGAGTAATATCCCATTGTATATATGTACCACATCTTCTTTATCCATTCATCTGTCAATGGACATTTAGGTTGCTTCCATGTCTTGACTATTGTAAATAGTGCTACAATGAACATTGGGGTGCATGTATCCGTTTGAAACATGTTTTTCTCTGGATATATGGCCAGAAGTGGATTACTAGATCATATGGTAGCTCTATTTTTAGTTTTTTAAGGAACCTCCATACTGTTCTCCATAGTGGCTGTACCAATTTACATTCCCACTAACAGTGTAAGAGAGTTCCCTTTTTTCCACACCCTTTCCAGCATTTATTATACTTTCTGATGATGGCCATTCTGACTGGTGTGAGGTGACACCCCATTGTAATTTTGATTTGCATTTCTCTAATAATCAGCAATGTTGAGCATCTTTTCATGTGCCTCTTGGCCATCTGTTATGTCTTCTTTTGAGAAATGTCTGTTTAGGCCTTCTGCTCATTTTTTGATTGGGTTGTTTGTTTTTTTTGATATTGAGTTGCATGAGCTGTTTGTAAATTTTGGATATTAATCCCTTGTCGGTCTCGTCACTTGCAAATATTTTCTCCTATTCTGTGGGTTGTCTCTTCATTTTGTTTATAGTTTCCTTTGCTGTGCAAAAGCTTTTGAGTTTCATTAGGTCCCATTTGTTTATTTTTGTTTTTATTTCCATTACTCTAGGAGATGGATCAAAAAAGATATTGCTGCAATTTATGTCAAAGAGTGTTCTGCCTATATTTTCTTCTAAGAGTTTTATAGTATCAGGTCTTACATTTAGGTCTTTAATCCATTTTGAGTTTATTTTTGTGTATGGTATTAAAGAAAGTTCTAATTTCATTCCTTTACGTGTAGCTGTCCAGTTTTCCCAGCACCCAAATGTCTGAAATCATGGTAAAGAAAGTAACTGGAAGGTTGACAATCTTGAAGGCTAAGTGGAGTTAGCACTAAGTGGAATAAGTCTTATAACCCAAAGGATCAGACCTGCTGTGCCCACCCCTCTCATGCCCTGAAATGCTGGGATTACTGCATCTGCCCACACTTAATGTCTAGTCATCTGCTCTTAGAAGGAAGATAGAGCATATTTGGTGGTGGAAAGATGAAGTTGTTTGCTTTCAATTGTTTCTGTTTTCTTACTGAATTAAGAAAAGATTTAATTTTTAAAAACCCTTGGAAAAATAAAGATCAAAATGTTAACAGTGTTTATCTTTGGCTAGAGAGTAGCTCCTACTCTCTTTAAAATGGAAGCTGCTCATCTTCAAAGAGGGGCAAAGATTAGACTAATGTGACTTAAGCCTTAATTTCTCTGTTAAAACACTGAGTAGAGGAGGGGATAAATGAGTGGTGGCTGGCTGACTTTTCTCTTAGGGCCAGTTTACTTCCAGTTGAAATTTCAATTACTGGCTCATTATTATTATTATTATTTTTGTGGTACGCGGGCCTCTCACTGTTGTGGCCTCTCCCGTTGCGGAGCACAGGCTCCGGACGCACAGGCTCAGCGGCCATGGCTCACGGGCCCAGCCGCTCCGCAGCATGTGGGATCTTCCCTGACTGGGGCACGAACCCGTGTCCCCTGCAAGGGCAGGCGGACTCTCAACCACTGCGCCACCAGGGAAGCCCCTGGCTCATTATTATTAATAGGCCACCATGCCTGGGAGGATGGGACTCCTCTATTAATAAAACGTGTAACTTTATTCTTAGTTTGAAATAAATAAATATTGTTTGTCATCTGACCAAAAAAGAAAAGAAAAGGTTTAATTAGCTGAGAATGAGGAGGTGACAGGAGTGAGGAGGGTTGTGGAGTGAGGACAAGGTATGAATAATTGACATCTTGGAGAGTGGAAGACTGACTAGGGAAATGATGGAGGAATGACAGTCAGCACAGTGGTACATGTCCCTCCATCCACACTCAGCTGCTCAGGTGCAAGGGGAGGTTGAGAGGAAGACTGGAGTTTAACCAGGTGAGTATGGCTGAAGAAGCAGAGGCAAAAGGACTGAAGATGAATGCAAAGAAATGGATTAACTCATGGAGCCCAAGCTAAGTAAAGGTGAGGTCAGGACAGGAGGGGGCCTTGACAATAAAAAAGTGGAAGTCACTAGATCCCAGTGATGAAGAATTATTGAAGAGGAGCCATGAGAAGAAGACAGAAAGCAGTGGTTAGAGACTAGGATGCTTGTGGTCAAGAATTTGGAGGCTGGGCAATGTTGAGGATGACAAGGGCTAGAGAAGGGCCATGGATAGGAAGATTAATGGAAGGCAGAGGATTGAGAGACTAGGATGCTGGGTGGGTCACTGCAGGGATGCTGAAGTCACCAAAAAGGAGTAGAAGGGATCACAGGAATAGTGAGTGAGACTAAGATGGATGTCCAGGTAATAAAATGTTCTGTGAATGAGGAGGGCTGGCTACGAGGTTGACAGATGGCCGGAACAAGGATGGGTGGTGGGTATTATATTCAGATGGCAAGTGCTTCAAAGGACCCAAGGTTCTGGTCCGGAGCAGGCCCAGAATTACAACAGGGAAGGGAAGAAACAGCCACGATTTGAAAAAGCTTTATGATTGGTGTCTTTGGGGGAGAGGCATACTTCAGAGCAAGAGTACAATGGCAACTTTCAGAGAAGAGGCTGAGGATGGGGGGGCTCTGCTGACGATGGTGGTGAGCCCCAGGGGGCAGAGAGCAGAAGGGTTTGGGGAGCTGGGGTGGTAGAGGTGGAGGCAGAGATGAGGCTGAACTGCACTGCATGGGGAGAAAGTCCACAGAGGAGGCTTGGCTCGTGGGAATGAGGAGGGTATAGGGCAATAAGAGGCTTGATGGGTCCTGGAGGCCTCTTAGAGGAGAATGGATAAGGAGTTCTAATTTCAGCCTCCTTCTTGAAACTGGTCTCTTGGGCTAATCGTGATGGCAGCACTGGGTGGTGGGCAGAGTTAAGGCAGCAATGGCCTGGTCTTTCATGAAGCATAGGAAATTTGTTCAACTTCCCTCAGCCTTCACAGAGAGTTGAATTTCCCTGCTGGAGCAAGTGGCCCTTCCATTAGGTAACACATTCATTTTGGAAGGTTAATTAATCCAAACCACATTAACTGAGTCCCTGTTGTACTATGTACTAATGTACTGTCCTAGGCACATGGAGTATGTCAGCGAGCAAAAGAGACAAAGATCTCTGTGCTCAGGCACTTATATTCATTATATTACATAATGAATATGTAAATTATATTGTATGATAGAAGGTGATAATTACTATGGAAGAAAGAAAAACTTGATCAGGGTAAAGGGAGATCTGTAGTGCTGGTGGTGGGAGCCTGCGTATTAAATAAGGTGGTCAGAGTGAGAAGGTGGCATTTGAGCAAAGACTTGAAGGCAGTGCAGGGAAGAGTGTGGTAGGCAGAGGGAACAGCCAGTGCAAAGATCCTAGAGTGGGAGGCCTGCATGATGTTCTGGAGAAACAGAGAACAAAGAGGCTAGGGAAAAATGAGCAAAGGGGAGAGATGTAGGAAAGTAGTAAAAATAGTAAAAATTTGATCAAATAAGTGAGAGATATTTATAGAGAGAGAACCCATGTTTACAATTTAGTTCTCTTCATTCACCATGGGACAGTGAACAAGTCACTTCACGTCTCTGAATTCTGCTGTCTGAATTCTGAGTATCTTCTCTAAAAATGAGAAGTTGGAGCAGAGATCTTTCTAAGTTTCCATCTGGTTCTAAAACCTAAGCCTCAAGGGAATAGGGACATATATTCTGAGGACAACTGGTTATAGGAGTTTGTCTCTGGAAGTCACCAGAAGCTTGCTGAGACTGATGCTTAGACAGACCAAGCTTCATACAGTTTGCCATTTGGCTGCAGGTGTTATATTTTGTAACCTATTATCCTCAATTAACATTTATTCAGAGTCCACTAGAGGGCAGCCCTTTACTTAGAAATGGGAAAAGGCCTACCACCTAGCACTCTGTCATCTATTGGGTCATGATGACTAGAACAATCAGAATGAATGACAAGACACTCTGAAAGCTTTCAGTAAGGTTTCAGTTTTTCAACATTTCTTTAGTCACAGAATGTGGCCTTACATCATAGCAATACCAGAAGGTAGCATTTCCTGGCACTTAATTCTAAATTAAATTTCTCATGGGGTGTTTATATTGGGCAATCAAGTGACATAAAGTCTCATGTCCTCAAATATTTTCTAGAGAATATGTCCTCATTAATGTTCATCTTGGAGCTCTATTATTTCTTCCCCAGCCCTTATCACAATCTGTAACAAATGATTCTACATATCTATTCCTGTGTTTACTTGTTAATTGTCTCCTCCACTAGGATGTCACCTCCATGAGGGCAGGGCCTAGTCTGGGTGGCTCACCCCAAGAGGCTCAGCCCTCCCACAGGGTCCAGTAGCAGGCTGTCGGCTATTTATTGAATGAATAAATAATTAGAATAGGTCAAGCATCATGGTGATCATAGCAGGAGAGACCTTGGGAACTAAAATAGGTAGAGTCAAAATAGTCTAACATAATAAACTGAATAATTTGTGATGGAGAATATTTCTAATCAGTAACTCATATTATTCAAACTTTAGGATTAAAAATCATGTTATACAGCAAAAAGGTATGAATATATATGCATATACCAAAGGACACAGTTTTGACCGAGGAAACCAATATTACCTTTGGTTTTGTTTTAGATTTTCTTTCTTCTTTTGCAGGACTATTTCACATTTTCCTGACAGTGTTTAATTTAGTGCCCAATATACTGCATGGGCACTGGCAGGAGTAAAGTAACTGGATCACATAAAGACTGAAATGTAATCCAGGCCCACCTTTTCAAATATCAGAAACCTGTATTTCAGGTTTAAACGTAGCAATGGTATTTGTTTATGGATTAAGCCTCATCGAAAGTAAAATTTCAAAAGGATTGCTGAAGAAATAAGTTTCTGTTATTGCTTTAGGTTTTAAATATTTCTAATCTTTGGTTAAACACTTGCTACCCATTCATCATCACAATAAATGCTTTTCCATATTATTCTAGACAACTCAAACTTATGGAAAAGGGAGCTGACATATTCTCTTATCTATGAGTTTGACATTACTGGGTAAATAATCCTGAGGAGTTTTTGCCAGTACGCCATGATATATTTTTGCTTCAGAAAATAGAAAGTATTTTTAAGATTCCATTTTCAGAGGAAACAAGTCCTAGTAATTAGGATCATGATTCAGGCAACAAACAAGTGGAACTGAAGTTATTGAAAAACTGAAAATTTTTAGTATCTAGAGCAGATACTAAAAAGATCCCTCCCCTTCTTTAAAGTATTTTTTTTAAGATTAATAATATTTACTGGTTAGATGTCCCTGGTAGATTTTTTTTTAATAAATTTATTTATTTACTTATGGTTGCGTTGGGTCTTTGTTGCTGCGTGCAGGCTTTCTCTAGTTGCAGCAAGCGGGGGCTACTCTTTGTTGTGGTGCACAGGCTTCTCATTTCAGTGGCTTCTCTTGTTGCAGAGCACAGGCTCTAGGCACAGGCTTCAGTAGTTGTGGCACATGGGCTCAGTAGTTGTGGCTTGCGGGCTCTAGAACGCAGGCTCAGTAGTTGTGGCGCTCTGCGGCATGTGGGATCTTCCCGGACCAGGGCTTGAACCCGTGTCCCCTGCATTGGCAGGTGGATTCTTAACCGCTGCGCCACCAGGGAAGTCCCCCGGTAGATATTTTATGATGTTGAAATTACTAAATTTTTAATGAAAATATTTTGTGCCATTCCCAAGAGACTTGGCAGTCCCTGGGCTTCTGAAATACAATGATTAGCAATTATTGTTGTTTAACACAATAAAGACCATTGAGTGGTTGTAAATAACGTTTAACTGCAGCTGTAAGTGGTTCCTTTGTCAATTTCCTTTGGTAATAAAACTGACTATTCCATTCCAAAAAATGTCAAGCAATATTAGGGGATCAAACCTATCTATGGTGGTCCAGTTTTTCATCCTACACAAACGTATGTGGTGCTACCAACAGACTTGGGTGTTGCTGCCAACACAGATCGTGAATGGAGGGGACAGACCCACAAAACCTTGTTCAACTCTCAGGACCAACCTATTAAGTTTTCTTGGGTACCCTTGTCCACCCACTACTCTCTACAGAATCACTTTCTCCCTGTGCTGTATATACCTTTACTAAATAGTGCTCTAACATCACTAAGTTCGTCATTCTGTTATGCATCCTTTCATTTAATACTCTCAGAAGATAGGTCTGGCTCCTAGTTTATAGATGAGTTAACTGAGACATACTACAGTAATTATAATCATGTGTTTATCCTTGTCTTTTCCAACCCAGCCAGTTCACTTTTATTCATCCTACATGTATTTCCCAAGCTCCGCCTATGTGCCAAAGTCTCCCCACCCCAGCCCCTGGCTGGCACAGAGCGGACCCTCATACTGGGTCCCACAGTGGAATACATCCATCTGCGGACGTGTTCTAACATCCAGCGTTAAATTAGTCCTTAGATGTATGTCTTATAAAGCAACATGCATTCCTGTGATTGGAGAAATGTTTTCAGATAAAATCGCCTCTTCAGGAGCTTGGCAGTGTTTCAGACCTAGCCTCCAGGCTGTTACTGAAAACAATTCAAAACATCTCAAAGGAAAGATCACAGTGTGCCCTCACGAGAGGGCGTCTCTGCACCCAGACCCCAACAACAGAAACAGTGAGGAGGCAGCATCTTATTTTGACAAAGAACCTCCCTTGATTATGGAAACTGAAAATAGAACTCAGAAAGGTGAAGAAGGCAAGGAGGAAAAGATGAATAGATACCAAATAATAAAGTATGAATACTGAAAAAAGTTGTGAAAAGAGCCCAGACAGCAGATATCTAACAGACAAACCTAACCGTGGAAAGAAAGGCAAATGTCAGATAAGGATACAGCCCAGGTAAGGAAGCCCACAGTATCCCACCATCTTTTTGTGTGAAATTAAAAACAAATTTTGAGGGAACTCACTGGCGGTCCAGTGGTTAGGACTCGGCGCTTTCACTGCTGAGGGCTTGGGTTCAATCCCTGGTCGGGGAACTAAGATCACACACACACACACACACACACACACACACAAATTTGACCTCAAAGATTTTTCTATTTTTCTGTCTTCAACCCTGGGCCAATTTCAAATGGAGACAGTAATTCTGATCATGTTTGGTGAAGGAGAAAGGATTTCTCTGGAGCCAGGAAAGCCATACCATTATGTCAAGTTTTAACTTAAAGCAAAATTCTAGGGCACTTACAGGTCTTTGGAATAAAAATGTACGACCACCAAACTGAGGGCCTCGACACACAGTGATGAAATGCAAAGTAATGCCCAAAATATACATTGCATTTTCAATAGAAAAGATAACTAAAAATCCAGCCAGAGCCAGGTTAACTAGAGAAACAATGAGTATCACATTGAACAATGGGTACTGACCCAAAGACATCCAGGAGATGAGGTCAGAGTGGGCACCAGGTCCCATGGGCCTTGACAGTCCTTGTGAGAGATATTCCTAGTGAGATGGGAGGCCACCAAAGGGTTCAGAACAAAGAAGAACATTGTATCATATGTTCTCTCAGCATCTGTAGTGGCCCCCCATTACTCAATGTACTAATTCTCTTAGTTGCTGCCCTTCTTCTCTGGAACATTTGCCCTTGGCCTTACAGAATCCCCTTGTCCAGGGGCCATACCCATCCAGCCCAGGTCAGACCCTGGTTAATGTCTGACTAGTGTGGGATCAAGGAGGCTGCAAGACAACAGCCTCTTGCCTTAAGGTGGGGAAACTCTGGTGCAACTCATGCTCCAGAGCCCCTGTGGGATCAGGCTGACACTCAGTCCAGCTGAGACCTCACCCTTCCCTGCCTCAGCCTGATTTGGACACCCACTTCTCCCAAGAGCACCCTCCCCAACAAATCATGGGCATCTAAATCTCTGCCTCAGGCTCTGCTCCTAGAGAACTGGTCTTAAGCAGCACGATGACCCTTCTCCTCCATAACCTGTGCCAGAGTTGTAATTTTGCACTTCTTTCTGTGATTCTTTGCCTAATTTCTACTTTCACTGGACTGTGAACTCCTGTGTTCACTTTTGTTTCCTCAGCAACAACCACAGTGATCTGCATTCACCAAAGTCTTTACACAGATCTTGTAAAAATCTTTTCACCATTGACGTTAATTTTCATTATGAAAATATCATGTTGATGCTAACTAGAGGGGACAAAGTATTTTAGTGGTGGCTGTGTTCATTGGAAAATATAATCAATTGCCAATTTACTTGCCATTTAAAAATTACCTATGAAATGCCACGAAATCAAATGTTGCCCGCATCCTCTAGCAGAATGTGTGAAAAAAGGTTGTTCACTGACCATTTTGGGCAAGCTAGTTGCTTAGTATTAATTACTAAACACTGCAAATCCCAAGAGGGACAGACTCATTAAAAACATCTGGGTTGAGTTCTCCACACGTGGTATATGAAAAAATTTAGGGCTTAAGTATTATATAGCTATTGAGTTTGTTTACCTTCAGCAGTCAGCACTGATGTCTCCAGTGAACCCATGGGCCATTTCTGTAAAGGGCCTCCTCCTCCCCCTGTGTAATTTCCTCCTATTTTACACCTTTTTTCAAAAATGGGGTAATAAGCAACTCCTACATCAAACATCATGCTGAAAGTGGGAAAATGCTACAACTTAGAACATAAAAGAGGCTGGTGATCTAGGTGACTTATGTGAGGATTCTGGTAACATTTTAAAAACTCAATACAGAGTTCAATAAAACACAAAGTTATAAAGCATTTTTCTTCCAAATAAATGCCTTTGACAAGATTACAGAGCTACCCACTTGAAGATTACAGCACTAAACTCAAATAGGATGATGTGATCAGGCTGGAGCTGGAATTGATTTCTTGGTGGTGTCTAAGAAGCCCTGTTCCCAGTCAGCACATGGCCAGGCTTGTGCCAAATTTCTGGGAAGACTGTTTACGTCAACACAAACATATGGCATTGAGGATTCATAAATCCTAGGCAGAACACAGAGTCCATGGTTATTTTTACAACATAAGAGAGACAAGATGCATTTAATCAGGGAGGGGTTGTAGCTCACTTGCAAAGCCCCAAGACCACCTGATGACAGGCAGATAAAACAGCCTGCTGTGCGAGACTTCAGCCAAACGTCGCAGCGCAGATGCCCCCAAAGCCACAGTGCACATCACCCACTTTTAACCTTAATGTCTCAAACTGAGATGCTACCTGTTCAGTGCCTTTTATATCAGTACCCTTATCCAGGCAAAATCGAACTTAGAGATAATCATTTTCAATATTTAGCAATATTCCCTGCAGAACTTTAAAAATCGATACAAACTCACATATATATATATATGTATATATATATACACATTCTCTATTTATTTACAAAATCCAAGTCTTGCTACATATGTATTTGATTATCTTTACTTTCAAAATATCAAGACCGTCCAATAAACAGAGTCACATTCCTCAAGTTAGTTGAAAGGAGAGATAACATCAAGATTTGCAGGGTGTGAATTTTTTTTCTGGTCCACAGGAGATGTCTCACCAATGGAATCTAGCTCTACTGCTGCTATGAAAGGAAGGGTCCATTCTGCCATTTCAGAAGAAAAAACTGAGGGGAGGATGGAGAAGTGACTGGAAGGTTAGTAGCAAGCCCTGAGGTTTGCACAACACACATCTCTATTTCCCAATCCATTCATGAGAGCTTCATTTTCATCTGTGAAAAGATAATCAGAGCACATGCCTATGTCCAAAAATGAGAGAGAATGTTCAAAACTAAAATATCAAAATAACAAAAATCTGTCTCAGGTTTGAGACTTTAAAAAATATATTAATTTCCTTTTTTCCTGCATGATCAGGATGTCATAAAAGGCAATATGCATGATTTTTTAAAGTAACTCAGAATCATCACAGTTAAAGTTTAACTCTATGTTAAAATCATTTTATATTGGTGATACTTGAAAATCATATCCCTCTGCTGATATGGTGCTATTTTCACCCCCAAAAAAGAAGTTAATATGGGTATAATTACATGCTGGGAAAGACAGCGGTACTAATAATAATCACATCTTCAGTACATTCTGAATAAGAACTAAACTGCCAAAAATTACTACCTCAGAAATTAGTGTTGTTAATAATTATTGTCACTGGAAGAGAAAATTCCAGGGTGAATATCCGATTGCCTTGTGAGTCATTAAGTCTTGCTCATGTGAATATAAGATATTATAAGAAGTAACTGAAGTTTAACATGTTGCTTAGCATTTTGTAGGTAACAGTCCCAGAAATGCAGATCGCTGATATTGTGCTTTGAGGTGATTAATGCTTAGGAAGAGCAGAGACCCGTAACCGTCAGTTATAGTTTTACTGGCATTTTATTGTTCAGGAAGGTTGTAAATGCCAATGCTGCTTTACCCCAGGAAGTAGAAATCATGCATTTATTAGAATTCCTTAACTGGCTTTATGGTCAACAGATGACTCATGAATTATTCATAGGTGTAATATGATAAACTGTCGCTGAACCTCCAACCTAGTTTTATTCACAGCCAGGAGCCTCATCCGTGCAGACAGCACAGAATGCTTGCCATAAGGAATGAGTAAGAATTTCTTTAAAAATCAGCATGCTATTGCTGGTATCCCCGGAACCTTGATGGTACATATTTCTTTGTTGTAAAGACAATGGATGAATTTTTAAGATGTTTCCATGTGGATTTCTATTTGACTTATGATCTAAATCATACTTATATACAAAGCATAGTAACCTATCTATACATGCACTATTATCTGTACTAGTATATCTATAAATCCCTTTTTATAATCCTAAATACCATAGAGAAGAGAAATTACATATGTGGGGCACATTTATTATATCCCAATGCTATTATTACCTGCCTAATACGTTTTTTAATGAAATCACATCAAAAGGTAGCAACAGCGAAGTCAGACAACGTGCATTAGTCTTAATTTTTTCCCACTGATTCCAAATTTGGGGGCCATTTAAATTCTCTACCATGAGGTAGGTAGGAGGGGAATGGAACTCAAATTAGGGTAGTTTACTAATGTTCTTTTTTATTCCCGGCAGATAGGTAGGGAAAAGTGAAAATGTATGGTCATAAGAAGCACCTAGAGGAGATGGGAGTTTTGTCTTATTATCAGAGTTTAGGTTAAAGTATATAGTATATATAAATACGTATTCTATGTAAGATATTATAGTCATTCTAAAACAGTTTAAAATGCTTCTTGAATATCTTACCTCTTTCCCTACTGGCATGTGAACCTCATGTCTATGTTATGAATTAATTGAGATAGCAATTATAATAATGGTGTCGATTATAATAATAAACAATAGCAGCTGTTACGTTAAATGCCACCTAATGTTAAAGGAAGTTTATATGTACTCTCTGCCCCTAAACTAACTTAGCCAGGTAACTATGATTAACCTATTTTAAAATGAGAAAACTGAGACTCAGAGAAATTACACCACTTGCTCAAGTTCACGTACTTGGAGCTGTTTACAACATTAATGCAGGGCTTGCCCCTCCAGATCCACCCTCCACTGTGCCCACCAGGTGACTAACTTGGAGGGACCACATTAGCAGACATCGTGGCTCTCTGATTTTTGGTGGGTTCAGTCAATGGGGAACCCGGGCAGGTGACCAGAGGGAGAGTGAGATATATTTTCAGGGTCAGGGTATTCCTGTCCCCCAGCTCCTTCTCCAGAGGACTGGTTTCATCGCTTAACCAGAGATCTCAGCACCTGTGAGGGCACCCCTCCATCCCAGGCTTTGTCTTCAGACTTCCAGTACCTCTCCTCCCCTAATCCCAGACTGGGGACCACAATGGTGACTGCGTACTATACAATGTCATTTGGGGTTTCCCTAGAGCCCACTCCTTTATAAATAGGCCCTTTTGTTAACCCTTCCTCAAATTATCCTAATTTGAGCACACTGCTTCCTGCTGGGACCCAGATTGATACCTATGCTATACACATGCTCTGAGGATGTAGAGTCAGTGCCTTCAAGAAGCTTTTTTTCTTAGAGGTAGAGCAGAAGCAAACAAATGCAGTAGTCATTCAATGTTTTCAAAAGCACAGTATCTGTAATCCCCCTTTTCTGGCAACTTCATAGGTGTTCTTGCTAAAACTCAGGGTGCCCTCCCCTGGTTTCCAAAGCTTCTGGGTTTAAGCCGGGCTGTTTTAGATAATCATTCAGCAGCAGACACACTGAACAGCAAAGGAAAGCTCTCTATCAGACAGAGCCCTTCAGAAAGGCTAGTTCTGAGGAGCTAGAGAGAAGATAGAACATACTGGGGTGAACTTACCTTGAAATCCTGTAATTACCCAACTGCCTGCCTGCCTTGGCTGCAGGGCAGAGAATCTCCGTGACAACCACCTACATCACCCCTCTAATGCCCTTCCTTCAGCCAGCACAGGAGGGACTTGAATATTTACTTTCACGATGTGCATTTCATTGCAACACTAAAGGAACAACTGGATTCAACTGATATCAAACAAATACAACAGCACATAAATCTATATTAATTTTCTTGAATTTGAAATGTTTTTACTTAAATATTGTGATGGTCCATGTTATGTGTCACCTTGGCGAGGCTATAGTCTCCAGTTATTCAAACTTCACAGGTGTCACTGTGGAGGTATTTTGTAGATGTGACTAAGTCCAGTAATCAGTTGACTTTAAGTAAGGGAGAATATTTTAGATGATCCGGGTGGGCTTGATTCAATCCATTGTAAGGCCTTAACAGCAGAACTGAGGCTTCCCTGAGAAAGAAATTCTGCCTGTGGACAGCAGCTTCAGCTTATGCATGAGAGCTCTAGCTTGCCCTTCATGATGATCTGCCATATGGATTTTGGACTTGCCTATCCCGCTCTCATAATCACGTTCTAGGTCTTTGCAATAAATCTCAGTATATATCCGCTATTGGTTCTGTTTCTCCAATTGACCCTGACTGATATAAATATCTACTAGGAAGAGCAAAGAGTTGCGATCCTAAAACTATTCTTTTTTTTTAAGATTTTTTTTTGATGTGGACCATTTTTAAAGTCTTTATTGAATTTGTTACAATATTACTTCTGTTTTATGTTTTGGTTTTTTGGCCACGAGGCATGGGGGATCTTAGCTCCTCAACCAGGGATTGAACCCACACCCCCTGCATTGGAAGGTGAAGTCTCAACCACTAGACTGCCAGGGAAGTCCCCCTAAAACTATTCTTAATTGCTATAATTAAGTAAACATAAAGCTATACTGATTTGGGGAAGGTGCATGAGGGGACAAAACAGCAAATCATTAAGTAGCTCCAAATGGGAAAAATGCAAAGTTTAAATTAAGAGAAATCACATTTAGTTCTGTAAAATGCTTTTGTTTCTTTAATGCGATTCAGAGTTATATGGCATCCATAAAAAGGTCTTAAGGAATGTATAAGAATTCATCCAAAATAAGTTCACTTAGAGGCTTCTGGGATCCAAAATCTGTATACAAATAAGGTGAAATCCAACTGGGTCATAATACTAATCAATTCAATAAAACAAAATTTAATATGTAACATGTCCACTTGGGGGACTTATGGGAAGACATGAAGGAAAAATTATAAAGAATAATTTCTGCTAAATTTGTACTTGTACATAAAATACTTTATCAAATTGTTACCCTGCATCTCAAAGTAGTTGCAAGTATGAATTTTATTATAAATTATCTAAAGCCTAGAGTGTCTTCAAGGATATGGTATTAAAACATTGTGAGTTTTCAAACTGACTTTTTATTACCATATCTAGCAAGTGCACCTGTCTTCTTTTGTTCTCAAAACTAAAAAATGTCTGTATCAAAATGACTCAAGAATATTCATTCTTGACATGATTCTCCAAGCAGTTATAATGATCAGATGGATACAGAGTAAATGAAAACTATAAGAAAAGTTTTACGCTTCTTCAAACATTGTCATCTCCCATAAAAACTATGATGAAATTCTACAGCAGTCTAAAGTGTGCTCCAGAGCAGTGCATAATTCCAAGTTCTTCTTGGACCAGTTTCATGACAATTTTTTGAAAGGGCAAAAGCTCTTCTGGATGATGTTTTACTTGCAGCCTTACCCTGAAGCAAGGGTTTCATAAGCAGCGCCACAGTCAGGCCTCAGAGTGATCTTGTCATTAGTTTAACATCTAAACAAGACTTCGCCATGAGCAAAAATCAACCTGCATCCAGTTTTAAAGAGGGGCACCAAAGACCTTGAACAGATGTTAAGTATTATCCACAACAACTTAATAGTTGTTAACAACAACAGAAAAGACTCAGAGAACAGAGAAGTTGTTTCTTCTCACTTTCAGGCCAGAATAACAAAGTTGTGAGGACTCTCATGCTGCGATGTCTTTATTAAAATGTTCACTGCATAATATCATTGTCTTTCCATTTGGAATTCATGCATTTTTTTAGCTGCTATATTATCATGTATACCACTGAAAAACTCTTCATACTGCTCAAAATACACTGGAAACCGTTTTTAAAACGTTTTTTTCTAAAGTGAAACAAACAGAGTAGAACCCAAGTTGTTTGTAATGGTAGTTAAGAGCTGAAAATTCATCAGGGAGAAGCAAGCTATAGGAGGATGAAAATAAATATTTTGCCATTTTGAACACACCAGGTGGCACACTCGGGTGAAATGTCAGGCACTGGCACAAGAAAGGAATTTAAACGCACAGCTAAAGAAGAAATCTAGAACAACAGTCTCTCAGCACCACATACTGCCCATAAACTATTTTAATACTGCATTTTAAACTTAAGAATAGCATGTAATTGCCTAGACATACAATCCTTCTGGACTTAGTCTCAATTTTAAACATAAATCTGAAATAACTGATCTTTGAAAATGTAGATTTCCAGTACATAATATGAATATGAAGATGTAGGTTTCCAGTATAAAATATGAAGATTTATTGGTAAAATTAGCAGTCAACAATGCACAAATGAGATCACATGGGAAAATAGTGCTTTTACTTTTAATATAGATAGTGATTAACAGAAATATATATACATGTTCACACACACACACACACACACACACACACACACACACACACACATATATAAATATTCAGTTCCGGACATCTGTAGAACACGAAACTTCTTCTAAGTTCACAACTAAGCTTTATGTTTTTAATGTTGTCATGTTTTTATATCTAAACACCAACACACAAGAGAGTGCTTAAGGGAAACAAGGTGCCATCTCTGTATTCATGTAATAGATTTACAAATTCCAAACAAAACCATCTCTGCATCAACAGCACCTTGCACACTGCAAGATACTCGATTTAAAAAAGGGCTGGATGAATAAGTGAATGAATGAATGCACACATATATGAATAAATAAGGTGAAGGACGGATGGATAGAAAGAGACCAGACACACTTAACTGAAAACGAAGCGAAAATCCTCCCCACAGTTTCCACTCTCATACTTCTAACAGTAGTCTTGATGAACTGTCCAAAGCTCACTCCTCACATCATCAGACGCCCCACTACCCCGGCTGGAGAGAAGGGATGAAAACTGACTTTGCCAGGCAGTTCACACACATCGTCTCATTTAGTCTGCACAACTGGTGAATCAGGCAAATACCGCCCCTTTGACAGATAAGGAGACTGAAGTTCTGAGAAGTGACATGCCGGGCACTGGACACTCGGAACGTGCTGAAGCTGAATTCAAATCCAGGCCTTTTCTGACACAAAGTATGTGCTTTTTCTGTTTACATTTGTATGGCGTCGAGATGTTATGAGGCATCTTTCTGTAAGGGTTTGTCCAAGTATTTGCACGTAACTGTATTAATTTACCTTTGCTGCATCTTATGCATATGTCCTCTCAGAAGACTGAAGTATGAAAACTTTAAATATGAAACTAAATTGAAAAAATCAATCCTCCATAATTCTCCCACTCTAACACAGAAGTTGTTTCCAAGGCAAGTGATTTTGGCTTCTATACAGAGCATCTTGGCCAGAAATGGGCTGGCAGACACTCTTCCATCTTCCTACACAGTCAGTCTAAGTCACGGCTGCAGTCAACAACATAAGTGCTTTAAAACGTGAGGCCTGATCCAAGACTTAGGGATGCTTTTGGCCCCTCCTTCCAGGACTGAGACGTCCTGGATTGGGAAGTGCTGTGGGACAATGTCTCCTGCACCAGAGCCCTTGACCCGCCTCCTTTTGGAGTGCAGTTGAGGCCCTTCTTAGAGAAGATGTGTATCTCTGGACAAGCAAATAGCACCCCTTCACCCACAGAGTATTTTCACAGTAGAATGGACTTTACAGGTGCTTCATTCCCATCCCTTCACTGAACAAGTGAAAAAGCTCTCACTCAGAGAACATGTAGCCGTTAGTGTTCTGGGTTCCTCCCGGCTCCAAATTGTTTTCCAGCAGATTGACAGGCAGTTTGTATTCCTTTTAATAGTCAGTTCCTTAAGCAATGAAAGTGCAGTTACAATGTGACGACAACCACAGGTTCAGTAGACACAATAACCATCGGCATTTACCACGGATTACCACATGTCAGTGATGCCTAATGTTTTTATGTGCATAATCCTACTTGACCCTTGTCACAGCCCTGAGATTGGCATTGTTATAGCCACCTTGAAGATAGGGAAACTGGGGCTCTGAGAAATGAAGTTACTTGTTTAAGGCCATATAGCTAAAAAATGGTGGATCTGCAGTTTGAACCCCGTTGAATAAGGAGCTTAGACACCATGTGCATACTATATTACCCTGCTCATAACTAGCCACATGAAATCTTCCAAGAAAGTCTATTTATTCTCTGTTCATGAAACAGAAACACATAGTGATCATTTAAACCCTGATGCTCCATCCAGATACCCTTATGCCTTGGGCCTACCTGAAATGTTCACCTTTAATTCCTTTTAATGCCCCACTTGCTGACCTAATGTTCCCACTGCAAGACACGTGGCTGACTGCTATAAGGAGAATTAGATACCTCTCAGCAGAATAGGAAAATGTGCCTCGCTGAGGGAGCTAATTCCAAAACTAGGCATGATGGAATAGGACTGAAAGATGCAGCTCTGTGGCCCTCTGACATTGCACACCTCTGCTTGAAATAGAAGGATGTGTTCAAAACCCGACTCTGGAATCTTCCAGAGAGTGAGGCCAGGAAATGAGGGCATTGTGGCTGGTCTTGTCCTCCAGTGCCAGTGCCTAACCCTTGAACTCAACCATCCAGACTCAACACTTTCCTTTCCTTCCTGGACTCCGGAAGCCCACAGAAAAATGGGCTGGAGAGGTAAGAATCTCCAGTGATTCACTCTAGAGTAATGTCAATTGATCCCCTCTTGTCTCTCCACTGTTATTTCTCTTTGCCATCTCTTCTGGAGGAATTGTGGGAATATCAGTAAGCCACTTCAAATCCTTTCTGAAGTGAGACTGAGGTGTAAATGAACAAAGTAATTATTGTCAGGGAAATGTGTGTGGGTCCCTCTGCTCTCTGGGTCTCCTGCTACCATATCCCCTCCACCTACAAGAACCATTCTAGGCTCTTCAGCAAAAAACAAACAAACAAAACAACCCCAAAAATACTCAAGGCAAACTGCCTGGAAAACAACACGTGTGGGAAATATGGTCCTTGATTTCAACCCTGAACACAATGTTCTAAGATGTTTTTTAAAGCTAGGTTTCCTTCCAGAGCTCAACTTGCACAGGGCTGCCAAATAAACATTTTGGACTCAAACAGTAGTTAGGGAAACATTTGTATGCTTGGATTTGAATGAGAAGAGGAAACTGCTGTGGATGAGAGATTGCAAAGTGCCGTTCCACTTAGCACGACATTAAAAGCACAGCAACAATCAAAGTGACACTTCTCCTCACCAGGAGGTTCCTGACTGCACAGCCTACCCCTCACAAGTGGAAAGGCATCACTTTTCAGAAGGAAGATCCAATGCACCACTTGCTTCCTAAGAAATGCAATTGTTTGAAACCAGCACTGACTAATGTGGCTTATGTAAGCTCATATTTAAGGCAACGCCCGCCTCTGTCTTGATTCCCTCGTTAGCAACCTGTTCTGGCTAAACCACCACATGGTGCCCCAGATACCTAATTTTTTAAAGTTGTAATTTTGCCAGGAGAAATACACAAGTATATGTGGTGCCAATACATACACTGAGACATAAGCTTATCATATTAGTTTAACTGTAGGTACAATGCTGTCTTTATATAATATTGTTCCTCTGCAAAGCTGTAAGGATTTCTTAAAATTCTGTTTGGTGGATGAGGAAAGGGAAGCAAGTCAACCTGTTAATGATCTACAGATGCTATGATTAGAGAAGTAGAGGAAAAAGAACAGTCTTATAATTGTAAGCCAAAACAGTTTACTGCATGCTATTACTAAACTTTTCCTCCCTAAGTAAAATTAAATAATTGCTTTATTAACTGAGCTCATGCTTTTTACAAGAGGGTCTCAGGAATAAGTGCTCAATGAGAATTGATTCCCACTTTTGATGCAATGGCCTTTTGGGAGGAAGATGGGGGTGCAGGAAAGAATGGGGGCAGGAGAAGAACGCTAAACACACTGACCGTCCACCAACCTCCCTCCCCTTCACCCAACCAATTACATGACCATCTTGGGACAGTGTGGTTTTTGAAAAGCTCTGTAGGTGATTCTAATGTTTCACCAGGACCCAGGATCACTGTTCTAGATCATCCATGGAGCTAAGATGAGGGGGCTGAAGTTTTATTTGAATACACTGAAATCACATCAAATTTTTTAAATTAGTAAACAAAACAGCTTTAGAGCAGTGATCTAAATCTAAACCACTGGCAGATTAAATGGGGCTACCTGTGACAAAACTACCTTGTTCTTCTGTCACCTGAAGAGACACATGTGAACACTGTTCCTCAGTCAGTATTTCCAAAGTACATTAAGTTGATCGCTAATAACCAGTCTCTCTAAGCCAAAGCATTTACAGAAGGAGGGTTTCTGCTAAGAGCACTAAACCTGAAAACAAAAAAATATATTTGGAAATGGTAATAGAATGGCAAGATTTTGATGATTCCCCTGCTTTTACTCATTTTAGATTTATGTATCATGTAGCCCAATACAATCAACAACTATTGAGAAAATAAGTGAAAATGGGTGACAAACAGCATATGCGGTAAATTAAATATGGCCATACTTTTCTGCATCTACTTTCATCAAGAGTTGGGTCTATTAGAGTTACCATGTGATCTAGCAATCCCACTCCTGGGAATATATCTGGAGAAAAGGTACACGCACCCAATTGTTCAAAGCAGCACTATTCACAATGGCCAAGACATGGAAGTGTCCATTGACAGATGAATGGATAAGGAAAATATGGTATATATATATATAATGCAATACTACTCAGCCATAAAAAAGAATGAAATAACACCTTTTGCAGCAACATGGATGGACCTAGAGATTATGATACTGAAGTGAATCAGACAAAGACAAATATATGATATCACTTATATGTGAAGTCTAAAAAAAGATACAAATGAACTTATTTACAAAACAGACTCACAGATTTTGAAGACAAATTTATGGTTACCAAAGGGCAAAGGGGGTGGGGGAGGGATACATTAGCAGTTTGGGATTAACAGATACAAACATAAACAACAAGGTCCTACTGTAGAGCACAGGGAACTATATTCAGTATCCTGTAATAAACCATAATGGAAAAGAATGTATATACACACACATATGTATATAACTGAATCAATTTTCTGTACTAGAAACTAACACAACATTGTAAATCAACTATATTTCAATTAAAAAATTAAATTAGGGACCTCCCTGGTGGCACAGTTGTTAAGAATCCGCCTGCCGATGCAGGGGACATGGGTTCGAGCCCTGGTCCAGGAAGATCCCACGTGCCACGGAGCAACTAAGCCGGTGAGCCACAACTGCTGAGCCCGCATGCTGCAACTACTGAAGCCCACGAGCCTAGAGCCTGTGCTCTGCAACAAGGGAAGCCATCGCAATGAGAAACCCATGCACTGCAAGGAGGAGTAGCCCCTGCTCACCAGAACTAGAGAAAGCCCGCGCACAGCAGCAAAGACCCAACGCAGTCAAAAATAAATTTTTTTAAATGTTAAAAAATTAAATTAAATTTAAAAAAGAGTTGTGGTCTATTAGTCTAACCCTGATCCTTTACCTCAAGAGCTCTTGCAGCTTCTACTCATGCTTTTCTTAAAATCCTGAGACTACCACACTGCAGAGAAGCTCAGGATGAAAGACCAAATGGAAAGAGAGAAACCAGATACCAAAAATTTTAAAGTCATTGTGATACTGAAGTGACAGAAACCTTGAAAGAAAATGATCGTGTCATCTTGGAATTCATAACAGTGAAGAAATGAAAATCTGGACATAATCAAATGCATAAAAGGACCTCAGGAAAGTGCATTTTTCTAAAACATATGAAAAAACATGTATTATTAAAAGGTCAGGCCCATGATGGAATACAACTCAAAAAGGAACAGAATATAGAAATGAAAACTGATAATTGTGAATAACCTTGATAAAGAAGAAAGGGGAAGAAACCTTAATAACCAATGCGGCTGTATGAAAAATTCTCTGGTTCATTCGTTCGTCCACTCATTCACACAAACAAACATGGAATATCAGCCATGTGCAAAGTGTTGTGCTCTAATGAGGTCATATTTTTAAAAGCACAAGCTAAAGATGGAAGAACCCATATTTTTGAACAATACATACTAAAAAAATTTTTTTAATGGCTGAGATTTATAAGAATATTTACAGAAAAGCTCTTGAATGAGCTAAGACATTCAGAAGAAATGGTGTCTAAAATTATGTTCCAGGGCAATAGAAATAAGAAACAAAATGTGATATTGCTTGGGGCAGATGGTATAATGCTATTTAACAGATGCTAGTGGGAAATTCAGAACTCTTCAACATCTTTTCTTCTTCCATCTTCTCCACTGAAGATACTGTTTTACAGTTAAAATAAGAAACTGGAACCCAAGACAAGAGATAAAATTAGTTAAAATGAGAAAAAAAACCACACACACACACACACAGGTGCCTTACTTACACTGACTTCAAGTTGCCCACCTGAGCCAACTCACATCCCAGGGCCCAGAAAAAAACTTGCAAATATGATTACCAACCACTGTCAATAGTCTCTGAAGATAAGCACCAAAAGCTCTGAATCAGATTAATGTGACTCCACTTTTCAAATAAGAGAAAAAGGTGGATTCTGGTTATAAAGCTTGAAATCAATGCCTGATAAAATTCTAGAAAAATAGCTAATGAAAACAGGTGGCTAATGAGCATTTGGAAAAAAGGCTGATTCTGAGGAGTTAGGAATCACTAACTAAAATGTGTGGTATTTTATATAGGTAAGGCTTTTTTTCCCCAGATATAGTGTCTCTTTTAGTCCTTACACTAAAAGAGTCCTTTTAGTCCAACTCAGTTGCCATGATTCAGATGCAGAAACTGAGTTTCCTAAACATTGAGTATGTTATGTCCAAGGTCATATAGTAAGTGGCTGAGCTACAACTCAAATTCAATTCATTCCAAACTCACCTCATTGCTGATAGAACAAGGGATCACCATAGATATAGTGTAAGTTGATTTCAGCAAGACATTTGACAGAGTTCTTTGTCATATGTTCTTAGACAAGATAGAAATTGTGAGCTAGATGATGGATGGAAAGGAACCGCATCTTCTTTTGGATGTCTCAAAGCATCTCAAACTCATCTTGTCCAAAAGCAAATTCATGAACGTCTCCCTCAAACCTGGCTTTCTTTATTCCTTTTCTCAGTGAAGGTATTATGTGCGTTCTAGGAACTTGGTAAGATACTCTTGAAAAGCTTCCTCCATGACCTCATGTTCAATCCACCACCAAAGCCTGCCAATTTTATTCTGAAATAGCTCTCAGAACATGTAAGGTAACATTCCACTGCTGATGACAATCAAGAGTCAGTCTGGGGCTTCCCTGGTGGCGCAGTGGTTGAGAGTCCGCCTGCCGATGCAGGGGACACGGGTTCGTGCCCCGGTCCGGGAAGATCCCACATGCCGCGGAGCGGCTGGGCCCATGAGCCATGGCCGCTGAGCCTGCGCGTCTGGAGCCTGTGCTCCACAACGGGAGAGGCCACAACAGTGAGAGGCCCGCGTACCGCAAAAAAAAAAAAGTCAGTCTGGTTGTTACTCTTTTGAAGTACACCTTTTATCTCTGGCTACTTTTGAGATCTTCTGTGTCTTTGTTGTTCTACAGCTTCACTAAGCTGAATCTAGATGTAGATTTTTTGTTGTTGTTGTCCTGCTTGGGAATGCTGGGCTTCATGAAAATCTTGATTGGAGCTTTTCACCTCTTCAAATATTGCCTCTAACCCATTCTTTAAACTCAGTAACAACACTGCTTTGTTACTAAATTTATTATCTCAGTTTCTATGGGTTGGGAGTCTGGGTGTTTTAGCTGGGGCCTCTGCTCATGGTCTCATAAGGCTGAAATCAAGGTGCTGGTCAGCTGTATCCTCAAAGTAATTTCACTTAACTTAGATTTTTTATTAAATTTGAGGGTCTTTATGTTTTAATAAATGAGTTTAACAAATTCACATCGACTGGGATAATAAATTTGATCTTCTTGTGCCATTTATCTTGTGCTTCCGTGCTGCTCCACTGCCCCTCCTACCCCTCCACTCCAACATCTTTTTCTCTAGGGACCAAAGCTTCCTTTGATCTTTTTTCTCCTTCTTTGATCATCCGGAAGTAATATGTAGTCTCTTAAAACTTTTAAGCAATTACATGCATATTTTAAACCATTTAATACTCCTTTCCCTATCACCATGAAGAATAAAACAGTATCTGAAGATATGTCCGTGTGACTTTCTCTCTTCTTTTTGTCCCCCACCAAGTAAAAGAATTGTAGCCTTTAATTCTTTTTTTTTAACATCTTTATTGGAGTATAATTGCTTTACGGTGGTGTGTTAGTTTCTGCTGTATAACAAAGTGAATCAGCTATACATATACATATATCCCCATATCTCCTCCCTCTTGCATCTCCCTCCCACCCTCCCTATCCCACCCCTCTAGGTGGTCACAAAGCACCGAGCTGATCTCCCTGTGCTATGCGGCTGCTTCCCACTAGCTATCTATTTTACATTTGGTAGTGTATATATGTCAATGCTACTCTCTCACTTCGTCCCAGCTTACCCTTCCCCCTCCCCGTGTCCTCAAGTGCATTCTCTACGTCTGCGTCTTTATTCCCGACCTGCCCCTAGGTTCTTCAGAACCTTTTTTTTTTTTAGATTCCATATGCTTATATACTTTTTTCTCACTTAAGAATTATTGTTGATGTCACATTAAGTTGTACAATAAGAACAATTGTTTAACATTAACTCAAATTTTAAAGGTTTAATTACTCACCATTTATTTTATATTTCATTTTCCCTTAATCTGAGGTTTGATGAATTCCTTGACTGTCTGAACAATTTTAAGTAATTTTGAGTTCTTGAATGTCCGAGAAGTCCTTTGGGTTGAGACTGGAAGGCATTCCCCTGACTGTTTCTGGCTTGTTGATGGAACTCCTATTATTTTGATAGGCATTTGGAATGAGGTTAAATGTACGGGTATAATTGTAATTTTGGGGGGCCAAATACATATTCTTAAGGCAGCCAAAGAAAACATGAAAACCACCAGTGGTCCCTGGCTAGCTGCAGACCTTACACACATCCTTTAATTTCTCTGAGCTCTCCTTCCTTATGGATAGGAAGGAGGCTCATCCAAACCACCTCAGACACTCTTCCAGATGTTTTAGTCAAGACTTTATAAAGCTAATAGAAATACCAATGTTTAATCAACACCGTAAAAGCAGAATTAATTTCCAGCAAAATATCAATGAAGTCTACTATATGTTTAAAGTTTCAGGGTTACACAGTGATGGACAGTAAATACAAAAAATAAATATTTCTCTCAGTGCCTTGCTTAGAAGAAACAATAGAAACTCATAAACAATACTTGGTCCAAGTATATATACAACCACATTATTTTCAAGTCTAGGGAAAAGGAAATATACTTTTGATGAATCCTTAGTATTCATTCAACAACATCACACAAGCAATTATGACACTTAAGAATGGTTTTCAGGTTCCATTTAAAAATGTCTCGACTAGGTTTTACAGTGACAGGGTTCAAATTTAGCAAGTATAGAAAAGTTTACTCTTAATTCTGTTTTTTAGCTACCCAATTTCCATCCTCTCAGTTAAATGAAGTTGTGTATCCTTCCAGAGATATTTCATACGTATACAAAATATCTCTCCCTCCCTCGCCCTCCCTTTCCCCTCTTATCCAATTTCTCTCTCTCTGTCTCTGTTTCCTTGTTGTTTTTTTAAAAATTTTTGTCCCTTTTAAATAAAATTGTATTATTCCTTTTTCCTGAGGCTTATTTTTCACTTAACGTTTCTTGGTGGTCTTTGTTCATCAGTATAAAGTGCTTCCTCATTCTTTTTTATAACAACCTAGCATTCCATTGTCTGGATATAGCATGGCTTATTTTCCCAATAACTTATTGGTGTACATTTTAAGCAATGTTACAATTATAACCCCAAACATATGTCATTTCAAAAGTGTGAAGTATATTTCTAGGATAATTCTTAGAAATGAAATCACTAGGTTAGAGGCTATATGCATTTGTAATTATGAGAGTTACAGCCATGTTGCTCTCCATAAGGAAATAATGATTTATGCTCCCATCCAGTAATATATGAGCCTACTAGCGCATGGTTTTTCATATTGGATTGGCCAAAAAGTTTGTTCGGTTTTAAGCAAAAATAAAACATATTTTTCATTTTTACGAAGAACTTTATTGAATAACGTATTCACTAACCAGACAAACTTTTTGGCCAACCCAATAGTTCCAAAGCATGCTACCTGGTACTTTCAAATTCCTGTCCCCAATTTTTTTTGGTTTGGTTTTGTGGGGCTATTTGGAGTGGACGTGTGAGTCAGATGAGTCCTGGTTTTTGTCCCAAATTATACTGGTTCCTCTCTCTTTTCCCTAAAGCACATGAATACCACAAACACACACTATTGCTATAAAGCTTCACAGATTTAAGACATACTGAGATGACCAGGGTTCAGAGTCCATTAAGTTTGAGTGTCTCTACAAAGCCCATCTAAATCCTAAGTGCATTGTACTAATCCTAACTGCATTGTAACAGCAGGAGAGAGTTGGTGAACTCTTGGCCCTATGAATCAGTGTCTAATGAGAATTGATCTCACAGGCTTCAGGGGATCTTATCTTATTGCTAATAAAAGAAATTCCATCTGGCACTTTCCTACACTGCCTAGATATTAAATAGGGTTTATGATGATTAAGCACTGGAAAAGTTAATTGAGAGGTAATTCCAGGGGAATGTACGGATCTCTGAGGGCAGTGGTCTTCTACTGGGTAACTTAAGGAAAGGAGGCAGGAGACCAGCTACCAAACTTCAAGCACTAGGCAGAAGCACCATAGCACACAGGGTCACGTAGCCCCAAGCCCACCCCCAGGGCAGCCATCTTCAACTGACAGCTTCCTCCCAACACAGAAGGGATGCTCACTTCCACTCCAACCCTAAGGACCTGCTCCAAGAACAGGACCGCCACCTGGCAAAAGGGACACGAAACCATGATAAGGTGTTTCCATTTGTTTTTCCTCATTGGATGGGGCCACCATAAAACTTTAATAATATTAAACAGAAGGGTGGGGTTTATAAAAACGTAGACCAAAGGAGAATGTTGTCGTAAATTATGGTCAGCCATCAAAGCAATTATGCCCCAGAGTTTAATGAGCTATGTCTCATCCAAATCTGAATGAAGAAATTTCTAGAGCATTAAGATTGCTTCTTACCTTTGTACGCAGTCTCAATCATGGGTGCCCTAGATAAGTCTATAGAACACAAGAGTCAAGGTCATCAGAACTAAAAGTGTGCTTATTCCTGCTCCATCGTCATGTCCACAGCAGGAAAGCTGCTCCAGAACAAAGAACTACCTCATTTACTTTTTAAAAAATGATTTGTCTTTGTTGATTGAATTGATATACCTAAAATACAAGAGAAACGATCTAATTCCTATTTCTATAAAATCCAAACATCTGGCAGGTCAGGCCTAAATGAACAAAGCTAATTCCTAGGAGACATGTAAAACACAAGGCTTTCGGCAGGGGTCAGAGAGCACATTTTTAAAATTTTGGCACCAAGTCTCAAGAGCTTATTGTTTCTTGGAAGGTTAGTGGTGGTCCTTTCTGCCTTTCTGTTCTGACACACAGTGAGATCAAAGGAAACTCGAGTGGCATGGCTCTCTTCTGTTATTCTGACCTGCACTTTACACACATTTCCTATTCTGAAAGCACGGAGAGGTACTGAGTCTATAGGGCTGCTAACATTGTTATGCCTTACGTGGAACTCAGCTGTCTATTTGCTTAATCGACTGTAAACAGAGATCCCTTGCCAAACAGTACTTGCCATAAAGAACTCAACACGGGGCATGTTCACTTGGATGCTGTCCACAAGCTTCAGGAGCAAACATGAAATGTCTCACCACTGAGCAAACCAAACTGGAGCTATGCTCTGGAAACCAGCTCGATGGTGTGGCTCAGAGGCCTGGAAAAGTTTTATTTCACACATTTAAGCCGGTTATTCTATTTTTTTCATCTTTATTGGAGTACAATTGCTTTAAAATGGTGTGTTAATTTCTGCTTTATAACAAAGTGAATCAGTTATACATATGTTCCCATATCTCTTCCCTCTTGCGTCTCCCTCCCTCCCACCCTGCCTATCCCACCCCTCTAGGTGGTCACAAAGCACCGAGCTGATCTCCCTGTGCTATGTGGCTGCTTCCCACTAGCTATCTATTTTACGTTTGGTAGTGTATGTATGTCCATACCACTCTCTCACTTTGTCACAGCTTACCCTTCCCCCTCCCCATATCCTCAAGTCCATTCTCTAGTAGGTCTGTGTCTTTATTCCCATCTTACCCCTAGGTTCTTCATGACATTTTTTTTCCCTTAGATTCCATATATATGTGTTAGCATACGGTATTTGTCTTTCTCTTTCTGACTTACTTCACTCTGTATGACAGACTCTAGGTCCATCCACCTCACTACAAATAACTCAGTTTCGTTTCTTTTTACGGCTGAGTAATATTTTTAGGGATGGGTTTTAAGGAAAAAGATTGGAGATGACAAAATTTCACAAAATACAAGGATGTTCTCATGGCATTCTTTATATTATAAAAATCATAACGCAAATATCCACTAATCAAGCCATGGTTAACCAGATTAAGACACATTCATATGATGCCGTGTGATGTGATATATGAGATGACATGATATTATTATATAATATTATATAAAACAGCCTTATCTAATGACACAGGACATTGCTTAATATAATATTAAGTGGTAGGAAACTGTACACATAGAACGCCAGTTTGCTTTTTAAAAATCTGTCAACTGTATATACACATGCACACACTTTTATAAGACTACATTTCCCTCATAACAGCACTTCTAACACTGAACTGCCAGGGTACTTTTCTGTTTTGCTTTCCACCCCTCCCTCCCCTACTTCTTGTATACCTCCTATTCCTCTGGCAGGCACCAGGTGGCCCACATCACAGAGACAGGCATGACCTGAGGATAAAGAGCAGGAGTGTGTCTGAATCCCAATCCAGAGGCTTCACCCTGGCCTGAAATGCTGTTCAGGGGATCCCTGGCACAGAGAAGGCACTCTGGGATGTTCACACCCTCTTCCTTCTCTAAAGTTTGGAGACAAAGACGTGAGCAAAATGCGCTGGATCTCTGCCTAGAAACCCTGGTGAAAAGTTGACTTGTAAGAAAAGATTATTTTTCAATAGGAATAATATACCAGTCATAAGGAACACCCTTGCTGTTGTCCTGGCAAATAAGCATCTTGCCCCAAGAAAGCTGAAGGCAGCTCTGTCCTTGGAAGATTAACACACTAGAGTCAGACGGTTGTTACTAGGGAAGCAGACAGGTTCGTGCACCTGATTTAAACTGTGGCTGAAAAAGGAATCCTCAGCATGAGTGGACCAGAACCTAACCATGGTCAGTCACGCCAAGCAGTGACTGACAAAGGAAAGGGCGGGAACAAAGGACAGTCTGGTCTGCAATGACCTTTTCAGATTATCTGTTGATCCCTTAAGCTACGCTGTCCCTTCTTTATGTTGAAAGCCAAGAAAAGAGCAGCACGTTGTGACAGAAGGAACTGCAAGACTAGCTTCTCCTTTACATTTTACTATTTGGCCTTGTGCAAGGCAGAGGCAAAATGCTAACACCTTAATTTTTTCGAATTATGGTTTTCTCTGGATATATGCCTGGGAGTGGGATAGCTGGATCATATTGGTAATTCTAGTTTTAATTTTTTAAGGACCCTCCATACTGTTCTCCATAATGGCTGTACCAATTTACATTCCCACCCACAGTGTAGGAGGGTTCCCTTTTCTCCACACCCTCTTCAGCATTTATTGTTTGTAGACTTTTTGATGATTTTCATTCTGACCAGTATGAGGTGATACCTCACTGTAGTTTTGATTTACATTTCTCTGATAATTAGCAATATTGAGCATCTTTTCATGTGCTTTTTTTTTTTTGGCCATCTGAGTGTCTTCTTTGGAGAAATGTCTATTTAGATCTGCCCATTTTTGATTGGGTTGTTTGTTTTTTGGCTATGGAGCTGCACAAGCTGTTTATATATTTTGGAGATTCATCCCTTGTCGGCCACTTCATTTACAAACATTTTCTCTCATTCTGTGGGTTGTCTTTTTATTTTGTTTACGGTTTTCTTTGCTGTGCAAAAGCTTTTAAGTTTAATTAGGTCCCATTTGTTTATTTTTGTTTCTATTTTCATTACTCTAGGAGGTGGATCCAAAAAGATATTGCTGCAATTTATGTCAAAGAGTGTTCTGCCTATGTTTTCCTTTAAGAGTTTTATAGTATCTGGTCTTACATTTAGGTCTTTAATCCATTTTGAGTTTATTTTTGTGTAGGGTGTTAGAGAATGTTCTAGTTTCATTCTTTTACATGTAGCTGTCCAGTTTTCCCAGCACCACTTATTGAAGAGACAGTCTTTTCTCCATTGTATATTCTTGCCTCCTTTGTCATAGAATAATTGACCACAGGTGCGTGGATTTATTTCTGGGCTTTCTATCCTGTTCCATTATAGGTCTGTTCCAGACCTCTATTTGTTTTTCTTCCAGTACCATACTGTTTTGATTACTATAGCTTTGTAGTATAGACTTAAGCCATAGAGCCTGATTCTTCCAGCTCCGTTTTTCTTTCTCAGGATTGCTTTGGCTATTTGGGGTCTTTCGTGTTTCCATACAAATTGTGAAATTTTTGTTCTAGTTCTGTGAAAAATGCCATTGGTAATTTAATAGGGATTGCGCTGAATCTGTAGATTGCCTTGGGTAGCATAGTCATTTTGACAATATTGATTCTTCCAATCCAAGAACATGGTATACCTTTCCATCTGTTTGTGTCATCTTCAATTTATTTCATCTGTGTCTTATAGTTTTCAGAGTACAAGTCTTTTGTCTCCTTAGGTAGGTTTATTCCTAGGTATTTTATTCTTTCTGATGTGATGGTAAATGGGATAGTTTCCTTAATTTCTCTTTCTGATCTTTTGTTGTTAGTGTATAGAAATGCAAGAGATCTCTGTGTATTAATTTTGTATCCTGCAACTTTACCAAATTCATTGATGAGCTCTAGTAGTTTTCTGGTAGCATCTTTCAAATTTTCTATGTATAGTATCATGTCATCTGGAACAAATTTATTTTAAATGATGATGATTTGCATTTAAACAATACAGTGAGTTTAAATATTCCTGTGAAACTAGTTGTGGAGGAGAGGGGAAGTGTAGATCTCATGACATTTAACTAAATACCTAGCTACACTGGAAAACAAAAACTAAACAAGAGAACACATTGTCACAGTTGAGGAAAGAGGACGAGACTGCCAGTGTTCATTTGCTGTGTTGCTTTATATAACATCCTTAACTCCTGGGGACTTAATGCTTTGTTTAATAAAATGAGCAGGTTGTACTCGAATTCAGGACTGAGTTTTAAGCTTCACTTTAGCTCTAAAATTCCATCATTTATTCTGGAATATTCTTTCTCTACTTCAAAGTTTGATAATGTCAGTTCTAGGACAGGCTTCCCATAGCTAAAGGGGTGGCATGAAGAACAGATAAAGTCTTTCTGACCAGAGGCATCCTTTGCCATTCTCAATAATGGCAACAGTTCACCAGAATCTCCTCTGTGTCAGGTGATATTTTGAGCACATCAGCAACACTAAGGCCTTTAATGGCAGACTAGAGCAGAGTGAATGGACCCGGGGATACGGGCTGGCCCATGTGATTCATGAAGAAGCAGCCCAGTAGGGAGGCCCTCCCTAACTATGGGTCTGTGACATGGAAGACTTTGGAAACCACTTTCAAGGCAGAAACGTGTCTCCAGGAGAAAACAAACACTCTCAGTGGCTGCATCTAAGGCCAGTTAGTCCTGCTGGGGTAGCTGTGTGTATTCAGAACTTCTACTTCATAGTTAAAAGCTTCCCTTTTGTATTTAAGCTGTCAAAGCAGAAAGTGTGATTTTTCTCAGAAACTCGCTCTTCATTTGCCCACTGACCTGTTTCCTAGTTTGTAGAGAAATGTTTTGTTTCTACAATCAGAAAGAAACAGAAGCCACTGAACAGTTCCTATAGAAGGTATGCAGGGAAACAGAAATGAATAGAACCACCACCCTAAATAAAAGGCATCAGAGTTTCTGATTCTAAGGAAAAAAACATCCTGGCAGCCAACTGTCTCCTCTGGCCACAGCAGGTCAGCACACAAGTGAATATACGAAATGAAGAGAGATATTGAAGGTCTAAATGACTAAGCATCGGCTATAAAACAAACACTAGCATTTCTATTCTGCTTGTAGAGACTCATCTAATAGCAAAAAAGGGGAAAGCACCTTGCTTTACGAAAAGCTAAACCATTAAAACCATTTGAACTTACTAAATATATATGAAAATTTAAAGAGAACTCTAATTATTTAATTCATGGACCGGATACACCAGCCTAGAGCAAGGCAGGTACCTACCTCACCCTGAGTTCTTATGAGTCCTTACTATGTTCCAGAGGCTGTCCACAGGGCTTCCCATGTACTAATTCATTTAAACTCCCACACTCTAGTCAGGGATCCTCATCATCCTCATTGTACAGTGGAAAAACTGGAGGCTCAAAAAAACGAAGGAACATGCCCAAGGTCACACGTCAGGTGAGGATCCTCTGGTTAAAAAACAAACCAGCATCAATGAACCTGTAGTTCTTATGTTTTCAGCAAGACAAGTAGTGCCATTGAGCATCTAGCATTAAATACCACTCCCGTGCCTCTGCTCTGAGATTCATGTAAAATGAATAAATACTGTATGAAGGAAGGAAGATTTAAAATACAGTCGACAATGAATTGACTCTGTCTCCTCCCCCCTCCCTCCCTCTCTCTCTCTCACTACACATACCCCTAAGCACGGCAGGCCGTGTAGGATATTACGGGTCTTCTTCAGGACCACACAAAGCTGTTTATGCTCTCAGAGAAATAGAAGCTTTTAGGATCTGGTTCAGGATCCACTCAGCTAGATAAAGATGATGGCAGGGGAGGTGACCCAAGAGAGGAAGCAGGGGAAGGTAGGAAGGGAAGGGGGAGTGTCAGAAGGGCAGGGCCACATGGCGAAAGTCCAGGGCCTAGAGAAATGCAGGTCCTCTGGGGTCTCTCAGCTGTAGCGCAGGGAGGGAGACAAGCCATAGCCATGGGTGGTCTGACCTGAGACCTTAACCCACGCCCTGGTTCAGGGCAGGGTGGGGATCTGGCAGGAGCACTCAGGTAGGCTCCAGCTCTGGTGAGTAGGGCAGTGGGGCAGGGGAACCTGCAGATGGGATTTGGGGAGCAACACAAAACCATGTCCCTCCAACCAGGCAGCCTTGGGAAGAGGAAGCCCGGGCTCCAGGCACATTCCTGGCATGGAAAGGGGCAAAGTCACAGCCCAGGCATTCTTATGCTGTGTAGGGAATGGGCCCTGGTAGCTGTGAGATGCTCAACCTGGAAGATGTAAAAGGCAAGCTTAGCACTGCAAGGTGGGAGCTGACTATGGGTAATTGTCACAGCTACAGGGGCTGACCACACACGAACATTTGGGGGAACATGGCAGAGGCCAAGGACACATCATTCTAGTGCTAACTCCAGAGATTGCTGGAACCACAGACCCTGCCAACCTCCTATGCAGGTCACCTCATCTGGAAACCCAGGATTCGGCTAGACACACAGGAGTCAGGTACTCTAGCTCTAGCCTGAGGCCTGGGGATAAGAATCAGCCAGACTTAGGAGGCTTGGGTCCTAGGCCCACATACATGAATAGCTGATGCAGGATGGGAGACCGTGAGTCAGGCCAGCAGGGGGTGGTGAACTGCAGAGGGCTGGGACTCACTGGGCACCTGGGGCCCAGCTCTTCTGGGAATTTAAGTCATCAATCAGACATCCACAAGGGAATCTTGAGGCTGGAGCAGAAATCTCTCATCTGAAAGAAGGAACTCATTAGAAGTTATTCCAAGAGTCAGAGAGGTTCATGAATTCACTTCATGATGGTATCAACTTAGAAGCTGATCCAGGAGATGGGCCTATTTTCTTTCTCTCTCTTTTTTTTTTTCTATCCTCACTGACATTTTTTTTTTTTTTTTTTTTTTTTTTTTTTTTTTGCGGCCCTCTCACTTTTGTGGCCTCTCCCGTTGCAGAGCACAGGCTCTGGACGCGCAGGCTCAGCGGCCATGGCTCACGGGCCCAGCTGCTCCGCGGCATGTGGGATCTTCCCAGACCGGGGCACGAACCCGTGTCCCCTGCATCGGCAGGCCGACTCCCAACCACTGTGCCACCAGGGAAGCCCTGACATTTTTTTAATTGAAGTATAGTTGATTTACAATGTTGTACAGCAAAGTGGTTCAATTATGCATACACACACATTCTTTTTTAATATTCTTTTCCATTAAGGTTTATCATAGTGAAACTGTGCACCTCAGATTGGGACTTGAACACATGGGGCCAGAACTCGAACCAGGCCTAAACGCAGATTGGGACTTGAACCCACATGGCTGGGACTCGTCCTGGGCCAAAACCCACAGTCTTCCAACTGAGATCACACACCTGGTTTCAGGTCTTAATGAAGTTCAGGTTCCTGATGTCTCATCACAGAAAATTCAGTGGGAGACAAAGTGATAGGTAAGAAGTGGATTTATTTAGAGAGAAACACACTCCACAGACAGAGTGTGGGCCATCTCAGAAGGTGAGAAAAGCACCAGGGTATGGAGTTGTCAGTTTTTATAGGGGTGGGTAATTTCATAGGCTAATGAGTGGGAGGAGTATTCAGCTATTTCGGGAAGGGATGGGGATTCCCAGGAATTGGGCCACTGCCAACTTTTCGATCCTTATGGTGGCCTTGGAACAGTCATGGTGCCTGCAGGTGTGTCATTTAGCTTGCTGATGTGTTACAGTGAGCATATACTGAGGCTCAAGGTCTAGTGGAAGTCGACTTGTCTGCCTCTTGGACCCATTTGGTTCTAATCAGTTTATGTCATGTCCTTGGGCTATGTCATTCTTTCAAAGATTGTGCCCTGCCCCCTTCCCTCCTGTTTTAATAGGACATTGAACATGGCTTTCTGTGCTATACAGCAGGACCCTGTTGTTTATCCATTCTATATATAATAGCTTACATCTGCTAACCCCAACCTCCCACTCCATCCCTCCCCCAACCCCCTTCCCCTTGGCAACCACAAGTCTATTCTCTGTGTCTGAGAGTCTGCTTCTGTTCTGTAGATAGGTTCACTTGTGTCATATTTTAGATTATACATATAAGTGATACCATATGGTATTTGTCTTTCTCTTTCTGACTTCACTTAGTATGATAACCTCTAATTCCATCCATGTTGCTGCAAATGGCATTATTTCATTCTTTTTTATGGCTGAGTAGTATTCCATTGTATATATGTATCACATCTCCTTTATCCATTCATCTGTCAATGAACATTTAGGTTGTTTCCATGTCTTGGCTATTGTAAATAGTAATGCTATGAACATAGGGGTGCATGTATCTTTCCAAATTATAGTTTTGTTTGGATACATGCCCAGGAGTGGGATTGCTGGGTCATATGGTAATTCTATTTTTAGTTTTCTGAGGAACCTCCATACTGTTTTACATAGTAGCTGCACCAACTTACATTCCTACCAACAGTACAGGAAGGTTCGAGATGGGCCTGTTTTCTTCAGGAGCTGAGTAAGGAGGTGAAGGCAGGGGCCTGTTTCCAGGAACTGAAGCAGGTCATGGGGACAAGGAAATTGTCATTCCACTAGCACAGCACAGGGTGAAGGTAAAACTCTGATTTCCACAACGTACACCTGTGTTCACCAACTCTGCGTTTCAGACCGTTTCTGGCAAAATGCTTGTGGACGTGCCTGAATTACTGCGGTTGAAGAAAGCTGCTTTCACAATAGCTGCAGAAACTTTCTTCCTTATTCTCTTTCAAGTCCTGAATTCTTTGTGCACCAAATGCCAAATAAATGCTTTCTGGAGCCAGAGGTCTGAGGAATGAAAGTCCGGCCAAGAATTAGTACCACAAAAGCTTTATCAGAGCCCAGCAGAATTGAGCCTCTGACACTGGCAGTGGAAAAGCAGATAAGATCAGGAACTTAGAGCCACAAAAGCAATCTAGAATATTGTTATTAAAGGATATGGGATTATGGGGAGAAGGTATCCAGAATTTACAAATTAGTAACCATACATCTTTGAAGGGTTACAAATTAAAAAGTAAATAAGAGCATCAGTATGATTCTTTTTCTACATTATAAGTCCATTTGCAGCATCAAACTCTCTTGGCCATTCTTAAAAGCAGATCCCCACAGGCGAATATGTGATATTCATATCACTATATTCATATCGCTATCCATATCACTTTTATGGTACCAGAGACATTATACAAATTATGAATATGAGGACATCCTAAGGCCACTTTCTTATTTCAAAAATCATGACATATACTTGGTCAACCATTAATTTCAAAGAAACATCAAAGGGTTTATTCCATTCCGAGATGGCAAGCTCTCCGTGGTGAATATGGCACGATCACAGTGTGCTTTCCTTTTAAACTGTACAGGAAAGCCAATACCAGGCTATTATTCTGAGATCACCTTCACATGGCAGATATAACAGCTGTTGATAGCAAAGGCCAATGCACAGCTAGGTAGCTAAGACATTGGCTGGATCTTTCAGATACCTACAAACCTCAAAGAAAAGGACTAGCCTTAAACAAAATTGGGGAAGAAAGCTTACTTTCTGATCTCATAAATTCCAAATTGCTTAACCTAGCATTCCAAACCAGTGCTGGCCAATAAAAATATAATGTGAGCAATATATATAAAGTCTTCTAGTAGGCACAGTTTTAAAAAGTAAAAAAGAAACAGGTGAAATTAATTTTAATTATACATTTTACTTAAAATGTAATTTTAGATACATTTCAATATGTTTTCAATATAAAATTATTAATGAGATACTTTACATTCTTTTTCATACTAGAGCTGTGAAATCCAGAGTAATTTAGACTACATCTCCGTTTGGATAAGCCATATTTGAAGTGCTCGGTGCTACATGTGGCTAATGACTACTGTAATGTCCCAGTTACCCTTCCCCATATCCTGACTTAAACCCTCCTACTTTCCCATCCCTTGGAATGTTACCCCAGGTTTTAGCAAGCACAGGTACCAGATTTTCTAAGATGGCCCTAATTTCACCCGTTCTGTCCCATGACACCTGGGTCCCCTTGTTTTCAGTACCAAGGCAGTGTGATGTCCTGGCTCTGGTGTGACACTGCCTAGGTTTGATTCTACCTTTCACTATGTACAGCCTGGGCCAGTTTTAAACTTCTTTTTAGAGCCTCACTTTCCCCATTTTGGAAAGAATATCTCTTTTCTCATGGTGGCTGGGCATGGGAGGGGTTGCTATTCCTGGAACACCACTCTTCCATACGATGAGCAATAGCGCAAAAGGGACTGTTGTCAAAGCAGTCACTTCCTCCACTGCCCCACCACAGCTCCTGATTGGGGTTGAGAAAACATGCCCTCTTTTCTATCCATATCATTTCGCTCAGGATGCTCCCTGGTGCACAGACCTTTGTTTCAATCCACTTAAAGAATCCTGTCTACCTTCAGGGATCAAATAAATGCACCTCTCCTTCAGGAAGTCTTTCCTTTTTCCTACCTGCCATCTCCAAGATGAAAGTATTCCCATGGGTCTGCCATAATGCTTTTATTTCTCACTCTCTATAGCATCCTAATTTTTCATATCAGACTTAGCTCACCTTCTGGACTTTTTCTCAAGGGTTAGGCACTTATTAGCTTTGTGAACCCCTCTCGCCCTCCCCCACTCTTTCATCCCCCTCATGTTTCCCCAGGAGGCTCCTGACATTCAATATAAGATTGTGAAGCAAATGCATGGATATCCAATAGCTTTGATGTAATATATGTGACCTTTTCATTATTAAAAATACCAGTAATAAGTAAAAAGGTGATTTTAAAAAATCTGTGAGGTCCGCTCTAGCTTTGAGATTGATACGCTCTATGGTATGCACGTCCTGCTTCTCAGGTCCTCACACCTGCCCTACACAAGTCTCCAGGGCCATTCCTGGTGTCTCCTAGTTGCTGGGCCTTCCCCCATCACAAAGTGACTCAGACAGAGCTGTGTCCCACTTCCCACTCCACCACACAGTGCACCTGCTTTCGGCTCTGTTATTTCAGAGCCCTGCCGGGTGACTGGCCAGCCAACCTGATCTAGTGGTGCAGAGGAAGGAACTCCTGCCTTGCAGCATCCTCTCTCTGAGAGAGCAGATGCATCACTTGGACAGGTTAGTGCCACACAGTGTTATTGTGGCCTCTCAGGAGCTACAAGGGGCCAGTGAGGAGATGCAGGGCAGATGCACTCTGTGAAGGCATAGGTATTTCATAAACCACAGGGCGTATTTATTCCAACTGAGTAAAGACAAGGTAATCTGACTTCCAGCTTCAAAGAAGTATATGACCAGGAGTGTTTGTTAATTAATTCGATCAATTTAATTGTCCAAACTAAGGACCTTGAGAACAAAGCCATTTTACTTTTTGAAAAAGAAACTTCTTGAAAAATTAAGTTCTCATAATAAAATTTTAATTTGTTTAAAATGAATTTTGAATGAAGATCGCTAACTCATTTCATTAAAAGCACTGTGTTCTTTTTATTTTGTAAAATCGTGATTAAACCTCAGAGGAGTTTCTGTATAACAGACTAGAAACACAAAGCACTTCTAGTTTGGGGGAGATGCTCTGCTTTCCTGCAGTGGTCCTTCCACACCCCCTGGCAGCTCTTAGTTATTTTCTCACTTAGACCGGACTCTTGGGGGATGGACGATTGCCCTCACATCCTGTCACTGAGGTGGCAGAGAGAGCACAGGCCATGTCAGCAAGTGAGTAACAGAAACAGGTCTCCAAGTGCATTAATCCCCCTCTTAACGCAGGCCCAAGGAGGAGGAATTTACACACTGCAGCTACTGGGCTACAGCCACTGAGCCTCTCAGAGAAAGACTAGATGGGAAGTGCCCTGCCACTCATGCTCTCCATCCTCCCCTCCCTTCCTTCCCCTGGCCTGGCCTCGCCTGGGCCCCGCAGTCCTTGGCAGGCAGAAGCACACTCTCAGTTCAGCAAACCCTGACAATTAATGGCCTGTCACAGTTACGGGAAACCATTTCATCAAATCTAACCCCTGCTCCCCCACAGACCAAGTCCATTAGAGCACCAGCAAATCTTTGGAAGTTACCCAGATGCTAACTAGCTTCTGGCTAGCACATTTTAAATGAGAAACTTTAAGCCTGTGGCTATCTCATAAACATCTCAATCTGAACACCAGAGTACCATGCAATTAACACTCATTTTAAAAACCAGTTTGCAAATGCGCCTGACAATATAAAATCACAGGGTATAAATTATGATTCTACTGTAAGTCTGGAGATACTTCCACAGGTGTCTTCTACTACACGAGGGGCCAGATGGCCCCAGAAACTGTATCAGTCAATGTAATACTAGGCTATGCTGCTATAACAAATAAACCCTGATGCCTCAGTGATTTATCCCAACAAAAGTTTATTTCATTCGGACACAAAGTCCCCTGCTGGTCATCAGAAACTCCCCTCTATCCAGTGTCTTAGGGCTCAGGCTCCCTCCATCTAATGATGTGTTAAGCAGTGGTACAAGGACCTATATCCCCTTCTGTGTGACCCCAGAGCATGCTTTGGGTACACTTCGCACACAGGGAGTACCCTTCATGTCTCTACCTCCCCCAGCCTCCTCCGTGGCCCTGACCAGCAAGTAAGTTACTGTGGCCAATAGGTTCCAGATGGCAGACTAAACAAGCACTTAGTGTCCTCCCCTCCTTCCCAAGACTCCTTTAAAATGACAGTGAAGAAATAAAAGTGTAATTAATTCATAAAAGTGAAAAGAAAAGGAGGGGACCAATGAGCCACCTGCAGATTTCAATGAAGTTCTGGAAAAGACAGCAGCAAACACTATTTTCAATCATAATAACTTAAGGGCTGCCTATTGATTTTCAACATTAGTGTCAACCTCTGAACAAAGCAAGAAAGACTCAAATTTATGTTTGCAGAACAGCCCTTGAATATGTAAGAGTGAAGGTACAGCAGGGACAGATGTGAGATATGGAAAGTGGCAGGGGTGGTTGATGGGAAGTAGGGATGCCACATGCATACTAGCTATACGAATACGTGTGCTGCCATTCACCAAGATGGTGAATGTGGATGGAACAAGACCCAGAGGTTTCTGTATACGGTTTGTTTGAAAGATGACCAATAGAAAACCAAACCACAAATAATATAACCATCAAGAAACAAAAGGTAAAAGTAGTCTAAATAAGTGAGCAAAAGCCCCACCATTCAGAACAGAGAAATGAAAGACTATCTAAAATTTATACATCGAGAAATAGCAACATAAGCATATTTTTTTAGATTTATGGAGGTAATGCTAGGAGGACTGCAGAACTAAGGACAAAATCGATTAAACAAGGAGCGGAGGACTGGTGCTTTTCATTGTAAGGTCTTTACCATTTTGTTTTTTAATGTTTGCATGAAAGCATCTGATAAAAAAGAAAAACAAAGAATAAAATTAGTCAAGTATAGTGTGTATTTTCTACACATTTACCTGATTCGTCTAGACCCCAAGACCCTGGAGGTAGGAGCAGGGGTCAACATGTCTTTTGTTCTCCAACGTGCTCCATCTATAGTTTTAATACCATGGTGTGTCCTGGAAAATGCAATCAACACTCACTCTGTTGAACTTGTTTGTATATAAGTACCCCCTCCTCTGTCTGCGGCGGCATGTCCACTATTCTCAGGCCCACCCAATCCTCTGTCTTCCCCCCAAATAGTCCTACTATGCGTATAGCCTTTAATGGGATTAAATGTTCAATACCCCACATCCCCAGTGCTGGGAATGCACATAATCTTAGTGAAATGGGGTCCACAGAGTCTCTTTATATAGGAAGACCTATGACTATGCATATACATAGCTGATACACCCAGTTGTGGTGTGACTGTGCTCGTTAGGGTGTGAGGTGGGGAGTGGGGGACAGGGCTCGTCTACCTGCACATAAGAGCAGTTTTGAAAAGGCTTAATCCAGTCTGTATAATTCAGAGGCTGTGGGAAACAGAATCCTGGCTCTACCCCAATTAACTGTGTGACTCTGAGAAAGCTTTGTAACCTCTCTGTGTTTGGGTGCTTTCATGTAAATGGGGATCCTCCTTATGGGGACTCCTATGACGAATCAATAATATGAACTGTGCAGAGCACCCAGGGCAGTGTCAGTTCACAGCTTTTATATGTTCTAGTTATCTTTCCATGAATTTATTTCCTCATTGTGCTGAATGCTTCAGCCCCACTCTCTCTGTTTCCCTTACCATCATATGTTCTGAGGACATTTAATTCACATTTTCACCACTATTTACTACATTTTATGTCAACACGGAAGAACAGATCATTAGAAACACTGTGTAACCTCTACACCCAAGACCTACCCTCACAAAACCTAACCAGAGAAACTAGGTAAATAAGGAACAGCTGGCCGGGAGAACAGAAACACAATTCAGTTTGAAACCTTAAAATAAAAATCTTCCATTCTGCATGTTATGCTCATTGAAGCAAATATTAAAGAATTCAGAAATACTTTCTGTAACATAGCTTCGAACACTCTTTCATGTCTCCTAAATCCAAGCAATGCAGAGAGGCAAGGAAAGGTTTGACAATTGCAGTGGTTTTGAGCTTGGATTTACCACACGTGGTTTGGGCCTAGGGTATGGCTTGGACTTTGTTCTTCTACTACACTCCCCCTGGCTCCCTCCCTCCCAGCTCCTCTGGAAACATAAAGGCGCATCCCTGAATCAGAACTTGCCATTTGTTGTTCCCTCCACCTTGCTTGATATTACCCCAAAGAGCACCCCAGCTCCCTCCCTCACCTCCAGCAAGTCTCTGCTCAAGTCTCAACAGAGAAGTCTTCCCCAGCCAGCCCATTCAAAAGAGAGCACCCTGCCCATCCCTGGCCAGTCTCTGTCCCCCTTCCCTGCTTTATTCTTCTTTATGGCTCTCACCACTACCCAATACATATAAATATGTTTGTATTTATTTACTTCCTCTCTTTCTCCTCCCTCTAGGGCAGCACTAGCCGATAGAAATATATGGTGAGACATGTCTAATTTAAAATTTTCTAGTAACCATACGAAAAAAAGTAAAAAGAAACAGGAAAAATTAATTTTAATATCTTTTCTTTAAGCTTGTATATCTAAAACATTGGCACTTCAAAATGTAATCAATATAAAAATTATTAATGAGATATCTTACATGTTTTGGTACTAAATTTTTGAGATCTGGTGTGTATGTTACACTTACAGTGCATCTCAGTTCGGACTCACCCCATTACAAGTACACAGAAGCCACACGTGGTTGGTCGCTACAGTATGGGTAGCACAGCTCTAGAATATAAACTCCATGGGGCAAAGACTTATTTTGCTCACTGTTATGAGCAACAGCTAGAACAGTGCCTGGCACATGGACTTTTTTAAAATTAAAGTACAGTTGATTTACAATGTCATGTTAATTTCTGCTGTACAGCAAAGTGATTCAGTTATACATATATATACATTCTTTTTAAAAATATTCTTTTCCATATGTTTTTTTTAAATGTTATTTACTTTTTATTTATTTATTTTTGGCTGCATTAGGTCTTTGTTGCTGCACATGGGCTTTCTCTAGTTGCAGTGAGCAGGGGCTACTCTTCGTTGAGGTGTGTGGGCTTCTCATTGCGGTGGCTTCTCTTGTTGCGGAGCATGGGCTCTAGATGCATGGGCTTCAGTAGTTGTGGCATGTAGGCTCAGTAGTTGTGGCTCGCGGGCTCTAGAGTTCAGGCTCAGTAGTTGTGGCGCATGGGCTTAGTTGCTCTGCGGCATGTGGGATCTTTCCGGACCAGGGCTTGAACCTGTGTCCCCTGCCTTGGCAGCTGGATTCTTAACCACTGTGCCACCAGGGAAGCCCCTCCATTATGGTTTATCATAGGATATTGAATATAGTTCTCTGTACTATACAGTATGACCCTGTTGTTCATCCATTCTATATATAAAAGCTTACCTCTGCTAACCCCAACCTCCCACTCCGTCCCTCCCCCCAACCCCCTCCCCCTTGGCAACCACAAATCTGTTCTCTATGTCTGTGAGTCTGTTTCTATTTCATAGATAGGTCCTTTTGTGTCATATTTTAGATTCCACATGTAAGTGATATCTTATGGTATTTGTCTTTCTCTTTCTGACTTACTTCACTTAGTATGATAATCTCTAGTTGCATCCATGTTGCTGCATTATTTCATTCTTTTTTATGGCTGAGTAGTATTCCATTGTATATATGTACCACATCTTCTTTGTCCATTCATCTGTCAATGGACCTTTAGGTTGTTTCCATGTCTTGGCTATTGTGAATAGTGCTGCTACGAACATAAGCATGCATGTATCCTTTTGGATTATAGTTTTGTCTGGATACATGCCCAGGAGTGGGATTGCTGGATCATATGGTAATTGTATTTTTAGTTTTCTGAGGAACCTCCATACTGTTTTCCATAGTGGCTGTACCAACTTATATTCCCACCAACAGTGTAGGAGGGTTCACATTCCTCCACACCCTCTCTAGCATTCGTTATTTGTAGACTTTTTAATGATGGCCATTCTGCCTGGTGTGAGGTTCTGATTTGCACTTCTCTAATAATTAGCAATGTTGAGCATCTTTTCATGTGCCTATTGGCCATTTATATTTCTTCTTTGAAGAACTGTCTATTTAGGTCTTCTGCCCATTTTACAAGTGGGTTGTTTGTTTTTTGTTGTTGAGTTGTATGAGCTGTTTGTATATTTTGGAAAGTAAGCCCTTGTCAGTCGCATCATTTGCAAATATTTTCTCCCATTCCGTAGGTTGTCTTTTCATTTTGTTTAAGGTTTCCTTTGCCATGCAAGAGCTTGTAAGTTTGAGTAGGTCCCATTTATTTATTTTTGTTTTTATTTCTATTGCATTGGGAGACTGACCTAAGAAAACATTAGTATGATTTATGTCAGAGAATGTTTTGCCTATGATCTCTTCTAGGAGTTTTATGGTATCATGTCTTATGTTTAAGTCTTTAAGCCATTTTGAGTTTATTTTTGTGCATGGCGAGAGGGTGTATTCTTACTTCACTGATTTACATGAGGCTGTCCAACTTTCCCAGCACCACTTACTGAAGAGACTGTCTTTTTCCCATTGTATATTCTTGCCTCCTTTGTTGAAGATTAATTGACCTTCAATTAATGTGTGAAGTTTATTCACACATTAATGTGGGTTCACACATTTAAACCCACATAATGTGTGGGTTTATTTCTGGGCTGTCTATTCTGTTCCACTGATCCATATATCTTTTTTGTGGCACATGGTTTTTAAGTCAAGTAACTACTTAATTAACAGATTTCTTGTCTTCCATCTAATAAGCACATATTAAATATATATGATATGGGAAAAAAACATGGTGGAAATAAAGTAAATTACACTAGAGTACTTACAAGTAAGGGAGGTAAATATTCTACAGAAACAGAATGTCTGAGAAACTCCAAGGGCAAAGGAAAACAACCCATGTCAATTTTAAGCAGAGTGGGAAAGGGCATGGTTACAGCTGATATGGGGCACCACCCTGGAGGACTGGAGGCAGGAGGATCATAGAGAAGGTTACTGCAATGACTGGGATGAAAAGTCAGGAAAGCTGGACTGGGATAGGGCTGAGAGAGATGCTGAGGAGGCAGAAATAACAGGGCCTGGCCCTGCCCTGTGTGGGACCCAAGCCAGGGGAGGAATTATAAAGACTGAGGTTTTGAGCTCAGTGGCTAAGGAAGGAGACAGTGCATGACAAACATGTGGAATCCCAAGGGAAAACAGGTTTATGGAGGAGGGAAGCTCATGATGACTTGCCATCAGGTTCTAACACACAAACCCCAACACATGACTGCATTTCCATCACTCTGACTTCTTCCAAATTTAGGCAGCAATAGTACTTCCAAGAACATCCCACGAGGAAATACCAACTGCAGAGGAGTCACAAGGCCCCCCTCTCTGGGTCTCAGCTTTTCCCTCTATAAAATGAGGGGGTGATGCTGAGCCAGGTAACCCCATCCCAGCCTGGTGGTCACTTTCCTTGTACCAGGTCTTCAGAGCTTTCTTCCTGCACCATGGTAGCTGAGAGCTCTAACAGAAGATTGTACAGCTATGAATCTAATTCTCCTATTTATATAACACTTTGGTTATTCTTCAGTAGTACCTGCCGACAAGAAAATTAAAGCCAGGAGCAAGCTTGAAACAGCCACCGTCAGCACGAACTCCATCCATTCTAGAGCTAATAATTTACAGGGTGAGCAGCTGAACACAAACTTGACTGCGAGTATGAACAGTCTCATTTCTGAGCTGACATTGTGATGCCCAGTGTTGAAGCTGGCCAGCCTGACTACCAAGGGAAGGACATTCTTCTTCTGTGTGTTTACATGACATAAAGACTTTGAGTGTAGGGCTGGCAGCAAGGAACACTCAGGAAGCCTGTTTCACTTGTCCACATATGGTTCACTGTACCCAGGTGGGAAATAGAAGCATCTCACCTGAGCCGCTCTTCCTCTTTTTTTCGGAGATTGAAGTCTCGCTGAACCACCTGGAGAACATGCTCTGTTTCATCATCGGTCAGACCAGACAGGTCCAGCTTCCTCCCCATGATTTAACACCAAACACAGACAATGGAACGAGACCTGAGAAATCAAAGGAGAGACCACAAATTGAGGGCAAGATAAAAGTCCTCCATGGATAAAATCAACCAATGTTGTTATTAAACAAAATTAGACACAGTGTTTACATAAGATCGTATCCTGCTCTGCTCTCATACTCAGCAAATATTTACAGACAACTTCAGCAAGACTGTGGAGAAAAAGAGAAGGTGACTGGTCATCAACGGTGTCATTTATCCCAACTCTTAAATTAGAAAAAAATAGATAAATTATTCTTTTTGATAGAATGAAGCATACATGAGACCTGGTGTGGATTTCCACAAAACACCAGAAGACAATATCTAAAACTTCTAAAGTTCTGTGGTTTGAAGTTTCAAATTTTAAATATCACACATAATTGTAAGATAAAATAAATCATACTTTAAAAAAAATCATAGGGGAATTCCCTGGTGGTCCAGTGGTTAAGATTCTGGGCTTTCACTGCTGGGGGCCCGGGTTCAATCCCTGGTCTGGGAACTAAGATCCCACAAACCGCATGGTCAGGCCAAATAAATAAATAAAAATGTAAAAAAAAATCCTATATATACTATATCCCTTGAAGTTTTTATCACATGACTATGAAATATAAACTAGAAATCAATAAACTCTCCTCTGCAAAAAAAATATATATAGTAAAATAATCTTTTTAGACATTTTCTCAGAACTAGAAAAGATGATATTTCAAAGACACACCTCCCAGCAGTGCATACCTAAAAATTATGGGAAACTATTTTTTTTTTTTTTTTTGCGGTACGCGGGCCTCTCACTGTTGTGGCCTCTCCCATTGCGGAGCACAGGCTCCGGGGCCATGGCTCACGGGTCCAGCCGCTCCGTGGCATGTGGTATCTTCCCGGACCGGGGCACGAACCCGTGTCCCCTGCATTGACAGGCAGACTCTCAACCACTGCGCCACCAGGGAAGCCCCTAGGTAGGTGTATTAATCGGCTAGGGCTGCTGTAACAGAGCACCACAGACTAGGTGGCTTAAATAACATAAATGTATTTTCTCACAGTCTTGATGGCTAGAAGTCTGAGATCAAGATGTCGGCAGAGTTGACTTCTCCTGAAGCCTCTCTCTGTGGCTTATAGATGGCCATCTTCTCCATGTGTCTTCACACAAGGTCTTCCCTCTGTGCACATCTATGTCTGAATTTTTCCTTCTTATAAGGACACCAATTATATTGGATTAGGGTCTACCCTAACACCTTCATTTCAACTGAATTGCCTCTTTAAATGTCCTATCTTCCAAACACAGTCACAATCTGAGTTACTGGCGTTAGGACTCCAACGTATGACTTTGGCAGGGGACACAACTCAACCTGTAACACTTCACCCTTTGCTCCCCCAGATATCTTGTCCTTCTTACATGTAAATTACATTCACCCCATCCCAACAGCCACCACAGTCCCAACCTATTGCAGCATCAACTCGAAGTCCAAATTCTCATCTCATTATTATCTAAATTAGGTATAGGTGAGACTTGAGGTATGATTCATCCTGAGGCAAAATTCGTTTCCCATTGTGAACCTGTGAAACCAGACAAGTTACCAGTTACCAAAATACAACAGTGAGGCAGGCATGGGATAGGCATTCCATTCTAGCTGGGAGAAATTGAAAAGGAGAAAGAAGTCTTAGGTCTCAAGCAAGTCTGAAAGCAGGGCAAATTCCATTAGAATTTTTTTTATTAAGTTATACTTGACATACAGTACTGTATTAGTTTCAGGTGTACCCCATAGTGATTCGATATTTTTACACATTATGAAATAGTCACCACAATGAGTCCAGTTACCTTCGTCACCATACAAAGTTGTTACAGTATTATTAACCATGTTCTCTATGTGTACTTTTTTCCATGCATAGTCTCTGATTTGTTATTCTTTTAATAATTATTATCCCTGTGTGTACTTTACATCCCTGTGGCTAATTTATTTTATAATTGGATGTTTGTACCTCTTCTTCCCTTCACCTATTTCATCTGTTCCCCCGACCCCCTCTTCTCCAGCAACCACCAGTTTGTTCTCTGTATTTATGAGCCTGTTTCTGTTTTGTTTTGTTTGTTTAAGGCTCAAGGATAATCCTCTTGGGCTCCATGCTCTGTCCTCTGAGCCCGCCAGGGTGGCTGTGCCACCCCCTCGGCCCTGGGTGTAGCCACAGCAGCTTGGCCCACCCTTGGTAATTGAGGAGGGACAGCCCCATTCCCCAGGGGAATGGTGACAGTGGTGACATGGTGACATGGTGACATGGTGACAGTGGCACCCCTGCAGACCTCTGATTTGTCTTCAGGATCATTCTTCCCTTTTCCTGAAGGATAATGCATGTTTGTAGGCACATAGCTCTACTGGCCCATCCTGTAGACTCTCAGAAATCCAGCAGCCTTCCCTCATTTGTCCTGTCTCTGTTTAGTCTAAGCTGGCAATGTTTCTGTTGATACGAATTCTCAAAAACTTTGTCAGCTTCCCATGCAGTTCACAGGGGCCAAGCCATCAGACAAGAGGTTCTCTACAGATCTGTCCTGAATAACTGTGTCTCTATTCCCGGCTTCTGCTGCAATGGTTGACTCGATCCGTGAGCCACACTCTAATCTCTTTAGCAAATGGTTGTCCAGCCACACCCCTGTTGCTCTCTACAGACAGACTTTCTCACTTTTGCAATATGGATAGACAGAATTTTCCAAATCTGCAAGTTCTGGTTCCTTTAGTGTGACAATTCCTTCTTCAATTTACCTTTCTCGTCTCACATCTTATTATAGCAGCAAGGACAAACCAGTCTTTAATACTTATTTTAGAATTCTTCTCAGCTAAATATCGAAGTTCATCATCACTTACAATTCTACTTTCCACAAGACACTAGAACACAATTCAACCCAATTCTCTGCCGCTTTATAACAAGGAACAGCTTTCCTTCAGTTTCCAAGAACATCTTCCTCATTTCCGTCTGAGACCAGTACTTCTAACATTCATTTCTACCAACGTTCTGTTCATGACGATATATGTGTTCTCTAACATGAGAGACGCTTTCTCTGCAGCTCTCCTCTTTTCTTTCTTATTTTATTTTACTTTTTGGCCACACCGCCCCGCATGTGGGATCTTAGTTCCCCCACCAGGGATCGAACCTGTGTCCCCTGCAGTGGAAGTGCAGAGTCTTAACCACTGGACCACCAGGGAGGTCCCTCCGCTTTTCTTCCTGAGACCTCACTATAATCACCTTTAACATCCCTATTTCTACCAATAGTCTCCTCAAGGCAACCTAGGCTTTTTCTAACATACACCTCAAAACTCTTCCACCCTCTACCCTTAGCCAGTTCCAAAGTCATTTCCACATTTTTATACAGAATAAGAAACAGAGATGGCAAATACACATATAAAAAGATGCTTAATGTCATTGGTAGCTAGAGAATTGCAATTAAAACCATATTTCACACCCACCAAAATTATCTTTATCAAGTGTTGACAGGAGGTGGGACAATTTTGATAGAGTGAGTAAAAATTGGTACAATCTCTTTATAACACAATTAGGCATCATTTTCAAAGTTGAAGATACATGTACCTTATGAATTAGCATTTGTGCCACACCTAGGTATATTCCTCAGATATAATCTTGCAAATATGCACCAACAGATAGGAATCGGGTTGAATCATAGGAAATAAATAGAAGCCTATAAAAATGCTTATTTCACATAGTTCAGCCTAACAGAAGAACACTAGTAACAGTCACATTCAAAATAGCAAAAAATACAATAAAACAAATAAGTAAAACCTGTAAACCACCCCAAACATCCACAAGCAGGAAGAAGGATAAACAAATATTGTATACTTGTTTCATACCAATGGAATACTCCAGTGCAAGGAAAAAGAACATTCTGAAGGTATATTCCACATAGATGAATCTTAAAAACATGCTGTTGATATAGAGAAGCCACATATGTATGCATGTACAGCATACAAACAGTATGACTCCTTTTATATAAAGTTCAAAAACGCAGAAAGTCAAGAATACATATATTTTTAGGAATAAATGTGATAAAACTATACAGAACAAAATGGGACCTCTGTGGAGGAGAGAAAAGATTTGGCTAGGGATAATCACATTATGGGTGGGGAGAGTGCCTAGAGCACCTGCTGGTCTGAGGGAGTGAATTAGAAATAAGGTCCCACCCCTAGGCTGCTCAGAAAAGGGGAAGCTTCATAGCTGCCATCTTCTAGTCTCCCGATGAGCAGGGAGAAACAAATTAGAGGGCACAGGGAAAATGCAGACCGACTTCTTGCTTTCAAACACCCCATTAAAGGCGATAATGGCACTTTGGAGTTTCCCAGAAGGTGACATGTCTGCCCCCTTCATTTCACTTCACTGGCTTTTGGTTCCTGAGAATTCCAAATGAGATTCTAAGATGCCCAGTTAGTACAAGACAGAAGTGACAGCTCTGATCATATCAAATCTAAAAAGAATGATCAGGACTCAAGAGGGGTAAATGTTTCTGTAAAGAAATAAATAAAGTAGCTGTAAATGGATAAGACAGAGAATAATGAGAAACCCTTTTTGGGAAATGGTAAAAGCTTCTTCCCTTTTCTACAGGAAACACAATTAGATTCCCTGCACAAGAGAAAGAGCATCGTTAGGGCTGGAAAAGCCTCAATGTCCATGAGTCAAAGGTCACAAAAGTATGACTCTTTCATTGCCCAAAGGGAAGTGATTCCCCAGACACAAAACCAGTTCAGACGCTCTGACTTCCAGACGCGTGCTCCTGCCCCTGGATTTCTCTGGTTTATACTCAACTAAGATGGTAGCAGAGAGAATACATTTTAAAATTTAGTAATGAGAAAATTAATAAACTTCAAGATTTAATTATATCACCATTTCCCTAATGTGTATTTCTCAGGTCACTGTTCCCACAAGCGATCTGAGAAAGGAGAGCTCTGTGATGAAATAAAGGTGAGAAATGCCTCAAACTGTATTGCCCTCTGAGGGATACACAGTGCATATAAGCTTATCAGAACCTCTAAGAAGTCTGTCACTAAAGAACCAGTCTGATTTTGTTTATCCCTGTAGTTCTCAATTGCATTTATCTACAGATACCTCTTTCTTTAATAACAGCTGCCTCTTAACATCCAAAGAAATGACTATTGGGGAATTATTGCCATAAGTCCATCCCATGATGACAAATTCCAGTAACTACTCTAATATAATTACTGAATTGATTTAGCTGGGGTTTTTATGCGATTATCATAAGAAGCTACAGAGTTATATGAGCTTTAGAAGAAGCTGATGACTTAAAAAGGAAAGCAAATGGAAACAAATTTAAAGATAGAAAACCAAAATAAAGGTAGAATTGTTTATACTATTCTTGGCTAGAACAACTAGAGGAAGGATACAGATACTTCTGTAGGAAACTAGTAAGCACAAGCTTGCAAATGAAAAAAAACAGACATTCCAAGAATATGAAATACATACATAATGGGAGGTTCATAATGAAAGGTCAATGTCTACACAAGCGACATTCTAGAAAGGAACCTAGAACAGATGAGTCAAGGACAAATGCATGGGATCTTTACAAATACACAGTGTGTGTGTGTGTGTGTGTGTGTGTGTGGTGGTGGTGGTGATGATGATGATGATGATGATGCACCTAATACAAAGAGAGAAGTACAGAGATTAACTTGGACTATCCAAAGTCCTAAGAGTAATAAAGGGTAAATACTGCTAGGGCTTCCCTCTTTGACCATGGCTAGATCTTGACTAGAACTGAAAAGAAATTTCTTATTCCTACAAAGGAATCGAAATGTTAGGGCTATCCCATTTAAGGCACTTGTTATCAGGGGGTAAAAAAGGAAAAGAACTTGCCTGGGAAGGAAAGAAAAAAAGCACAAATGGTCCGATATGTACTTTCACTGTGACTTTCTTTGGAGCAAGTGGTGCTTGGGCTGTAAGACTCACTGATCTTCACCTTCAAGGGTGTTATTCCTGCTATGAACAGCCCATTCTCTGAGACTCATCCTTTACCTGAACACAAGAATGGCCCAGAGGAGACATGGTCACACCACCAGGGCACAGCTGATTGGACCAGGGGTGTCACCTGACCCATACTGGATGTTAGATTCTATCTCCTGGGAATGATATTAACAGGAGTGAGAAAAAGGAATTGAAGAATACTGAATAAATTATGGTGGATAACTTCCCAAATTTGATGAAAAGTGTTAATCTGCTCATCCAAGAAGCTCAACAAACTCTAGGTTGGATAAATTCATAGAATGCACATCTAGACACATCATAGTCAAATGGTCAAAAGCCAAAGAAAATACAGAATCTTGAAAGTAAAACAGAAAATGACTCATCACACATGAGGGATCCTCAATAAGGTCAACTGCTGACTTCTTATCAGGAATCTTGGAGGCCAGAAGGTATTGAGATGATATATTCAAAGAACTGAAAGGAAAGGACTATTATCCAAAAATTCTATATCCAGAAAAGTATCCTTCAAAAATGAAGGATAAATTAAGACAATTAAGGCATTCCAGATAAGCAAAAACAGAGAGACTTTATCACTAGCAGACCTGCCTTACAAGAAATACTAAAGGAAGTCTTTATAGCAAAGACTGACAGAATTAAAGGAAGAAATGGACAATTCAGCAATAATCATTAGAGATTTCGATATCAACCTTCAATGATAGATAGAACAACTAGCAAAACATCAGCAAGGATACAGAAGATTTAAGCCATATTATAAGCTACCTAGATCTAACAGACATCTACAGAACACTCTACATGATGGTACAACATATATTCTTCTCAAGTGTACATGGAATATTCTCCAGATAGACCATATATTAGGCTGTAAAATAAATCTCAATACATTTAAAGGAGTTGAATAATATAAAATCTGTTCTCTAACTATAATGGAAGAAAATTAGAAATTAATAACAGAAAGAAATCTGGGACATTCACATGTATATGGAAATTAAACAATGTACTCTAAATAACCAAAGGGTCAAGAGAAATAAGAAAATACCTTGAGATAAATAAAAATGAAAACACATGTACTTATGGGATGCAGCTAAATCAGTGCTTAGGGGTAAATTTATAGCTATAAACACCTATATTAAAAAGGAAGCATCACAAATCAATTACCTCACCTTCTACCTTAAGAGACTGGAAAAAAAAAAAAAAAAAGCAAACTGAACCCAAGTAAGCAGAAGGAAAGAAATAATAAAGACAAATCAATGGAATAGAAAAACAATAGAGAGAAGTCAACAAAACCCAAAGTTAGTTCTTTGAAAAGATCAACAAAATTGACAAACCTTTGGCAAGGCTGACCAAGAAAAAAAACAAAAGATTCAAATTACTAAAATCAGGAATGCAAGAGGGCCATCACTATTGACTTTACAGAAATAAAAAGGATTATAAAGGAATGCTGTGAACAGTTGCATGCCAGAAAATTAGATAACCTAGATGAAATGAAAAAAATCCTAGAAAGACAGCTACAAAAACTGACTCAAGACAAAATAGACATCCTGAATATATCTATAACTAGTAAAGATATTGAATTAGTAATCAAAAACTTCCACAAAGAAAAGCGAAGGGCTAGGTGGCTTCACTGGTGAATTTTATCAAACATTTAAAGAAAAATTAACACCAATCCTTCACAAACTCTTCCCCAAAACATAGAATAGGAGGAAACACTTCTTAACCCATTTTAAGAAGCCAGTATTATCCTGATACCAAAAACAGACAAAGGGCTTCCCTGGTGGCGCAGCGGTTGAGAGTCCGCCTGCCGATGCAGCGGACATGGGTTCGTGCCCCGGTCCGGGAGGATCCCGCGTGCCGCGGAGCGGCTGGGCGCGTGAGCCATGGCCGCTGAGCCTGCGCGTCCGGAGCCTGTGCTCCACAACGGGAGAGGCCACGATGGTGAGAGGCCCGCGTACCGCAAAAAAAAAAAAAAAAAAAAAACAGACAAGGATATCACAATAAAATAAAACTATAAACCAATATCCCTTATGAATATAGATGAAAAAATCCTCAACAAAATATTAGCAAACAAAATCCAGCAACATACAAAAAAGGATTATGTACACCATAACAAAGTGGGATTTATGCCAGGAATGCAAGGTTGGTTGAACATGTGAAAATCAATGAATATGATATAGCATATTAATAGAATAAAGGACAAAGATCACATAATCTTAATACAGAAAAGCATTTGATAGAATCCAATACTCTTTCTGATATAAATACTCAATAAACTAGGAATAGAAGGGAGCTTTCTTGAATTGATTAAGGCTGTCTACAAAAAACTCACAGCCAATATCATACTCAATGTGAATGAATAGATGCTTTCCCCCCAAATGTCGTGAACACAGCAAGATTGTCACTTTTACCATTTCTATTCAGTATTGTACTGGAGGTTGTAGCCAGGGCAACAGGCAGGAAAAAGAACTAAAAAGCATCTAAATTGGGAAGGAAAAATTGGGATTATCTATATTCAGAGAAAACATTAATCTCATATATAGAAAATTCTAAGGAATACACATACACAAAACCAATTAAAACCAAAAAACTGAGATCAGCAAGGTTGCAAGATGCGAGATCAGTATACACAAATCAATCATATTTCTATACACTACAAATGAACACTTCAAAAAATGAAATTAAGAAACCAGTTCTATTTACAATAGCATCAAAAAAATAAAATACTTATGAGTAATTTTATCACAAGAAGTTTAAGACTTATACACTAAGCACAGGAAACACATCCCATGGATTGGAAGACAATGTTAAGATAGCAGAACTTTCAAAATTGATTTACAGATTCAACACAATTCTTATCAAAATCCCAGCTTCTTTTTTTGCAAGAACTGACAAGCTGATCCAAAAATTCATATGGAAATGTAAGGGCCGAGAGAATCCAATACAACCTTGATTGCTAAACGAATGAAAAAATTTCAAAAGTAATTCCTTCTGGCCTATGAATGGCTGTCCCCAGGCATACTCTGCAGACTAAAATTCTACAAGGGACCCTTGCAGAAAAAGGGTCAGATCTGCAGAAAAGCCAGATCAGCTCCAAGCCTAGCTGCACAGGGAACCTATGGCTTCCTATAGTCTGGATGCCATCACCCTGAGACTGCCAGGCATCAGCTCTTATAGCCCCTGTGACCTCCATCTGAACCACTGACCCTCCTGATACCTCATGGAGACTCCAAGCTCATGGTATTTGAGGCAAAACTTCCTTCCCCATTAAACAGAAGTGATACTATGATTTTATTTCTGGCAAATGAGAGCAGCTCTAGAAGTTGAAAATTGGTGGGGAGATCTCATTATCCCCATCCATTTGAGAGTTGATGGCATTTTCTACCTATTAGATCCTGGTGGAAACTTCTTCAGAAGTAAGGATGGTAAAAGTGGGGGAGCTGCTGCCACAGCCTCTGCTGGCAACAGGTATTGGGAGATATTTCAAATGGTATTAGATGGGCACACACACACCCTGAGCACAGAGTGGAAGGAGTTAGCAGGAGGAGGGGGGTGGAAGGGAAATAAAATTGGAGACTAAACCAGTCGTTCTCAACTGAGCACCATATTGCCTCCCAGGAGATAATCAGCAATATCTGGAGAAATTTTTAGTTGTTTCTAGTAGGAGTGTGTTACTGGCATCTAGCGGGTGGAGGCCAGGGGTTGCTACTGAACATCCTATGATGCACAGGACAGCTCCCCGCAACAAAGAATTATCTGGTCCAAAATGTCAGTAATGCCAAGGTTGAGAAAACCTGGTCTAAATTGAAAGCTACATAGCTGTCAGCCTCTTACTATGTGCTTCCCAGTAGCCCCAGGTATGCCCAGCAGAGTTCACAAAGGGGCCTTCACTACTGCTACAGTACAGGCCTTCACACTGAAATTAAACCATTGGTTCTCCTGGTTTTCAGGCTTCCGACTCAGACTGTAACTATCACTGGCTCTCCTGGGTCTCCAGCTGCATATCTTGGGATTTGTGAGCCTACATGGTCATGTGATCCAATTCCTTATAATAAATCTTTTTATTTTATACATATACACACACACACATATAGAGAGAGACACACATATCCTATTGGTTGTTTTTCTGGAAACTCTGGCTAATACAGACACATATACACATTACACATGACTGGCAAATAAATGACCTGGTTTATAAACCTTGATTGCATTTTTCTGGCCTTATCTGCAATGACCAAACTAACAGGTCTGTAGTAGAGCCCAGTGCATTTCTCTGCCATCTTGAATTAGAGCAATGCCTACAATCCCCTGCTTTTGTTTTCTGAGCCTTTGGTCACAGTGGAAGCCCTGCAGTGCCTCTCCTGCCTTTTGCGCTTTTTCTCTGTCTGCTTCCCATCCTTTGGGTGTTTTCACGTTGATCCCTTGCACAGAGGACAGCTAATGAACACTCGATAAAAATACACAGCTCTTCAGCCCACTGAGAATTTCCTCTTCAGTTTCAACTGGATAATGATGCTCTTTGCTCCCTCTATATATAAAAGTCTGGTACACTTCTTCTGACTGTAATAAAAGTGTGTCAAGATGAGAGTTGACAGCTGGCTGCATTTGGAACTTGACCACATAAGACTGTGAAAAAATACGCATTAAAACTTCACTAATTCAGACTTCATCAATTCCAAATTTGTGATCAAACATGGTAGGCTAAAATTTACCATTCCATTTGTTCTCAAAACACAGGGATTAAGACAGTGAATAGTAGATGAGAAAAGGAGAATATTTACCTTCCAAAGAGAGCAAATTATTATCAGGTACTTACTTAGAAGTATCAATTTATATGTAAACAGCACAATTACAGTGTAAGCAAATAACAGCTGCAGAGCCTGGGTTTTTAGTATGCAAACCTCAGAGGGTTCCCCTAGTCATGCACATTGGGACTTAATCTCAGGACCCAGGGTGAGTACTGTTTGTTCACACCTTCAAGGCTGGGACAGCTGGCGATAAAGGATAAAGGATAAATCAGGCCCAAAGTGGTAAGGGCTACCTGAGGAATGGGCTGGGAGTCACTGCCTCTGGATCAGGGGAAAGAGGGAGGGCAGGAGCCAGAGATGGAGAGACTTCCGGGTGTCGGTCCTGCCTCGGCCAGGGCCCTTAGGTGGGGCAAGGGTTGGCAGGTATCCAGGCTGAGGGAGGAGCACAGGCAGCAGCTTCCCTTAGCGATGGGCATATCACTCAATATGTCTGCTGCAGGATTGCAGAGGGAGTCTGTGAAGCTCTGTTAAAGAGCTTGGACTTCACCCGAGGGCCCTGGGAGCCACTTTAGGGTCCTAAACAGGCGAGCAACCCGAGATAACAGCGTTTGTGCTTTCCTGGGGTCACACGGGTCGTGGTGGGAAACTGGGATGGAGGTGAACAGGGACAGAGGCAGTCACCTGGAAGCCACTGCAGTTGTCTAGGTGGGAGCTCGAAGTTGAGAAGAAAGCAGAGAAAATGACTCAAAGCTGCCTATTTACTCCTTGATTAAACTCTTGCCTCTTGGAAAATGTTCAGGCAGGTCAAAGTTCACCTCCCAAATGGGCAGCTCCTTCCCTCTCCCTCCTCCTTCCCAAGATGGCATCTGGCAGGAGGGGCAGGCTTTACTGCTCTTGGCAATAAAGACCAGTACACAGAGTCCTTCTAGGCTGGGCTCTGCCATGGGGGCTGGTCTGGTGTCTGGACTATAACTGTGTAAAGGGGGAACTGGTCTTCTTTGTCCTTTGTCATGAGTGGCATGCTCAGCTGTTACTTGTGGGTTGGTGACATTTGTTTGTTGATTGATTGATCTGAGAGCAGCCTATCAAAAAGAACTCTTGCCAAATTTCACCAAGTCCTGCCACAGTGCTGTTACTAAGTGTCAACTATTCTGTGCCAAATAAGATCATCCAAAATGCCTACCAAATGTCTAAAACTCAATAAATGACTTTGAAACTCAGAGATATAGTCTATACATGAGTAGAGAGCAAAATGGCCTCAATAAGCTAAAGGAAGACAAAGAAATAGAGATAACATCTTAAAGAAGAGGAAATGAAATGTATGGAAATAGTAAACTCCCAAATGAGGGGTACTTTTCAAACGTGTGGTAAAAAGTCAGTTTCTAAACCAGCTCCCACTGTAATTCAAGCCCGGTGTGCCAAGACCAGACATCTGTGCCCTAAGCAGCGCCTCCTCCAGGCCCTAGAGTGAGACAGAATCAGCACACTGCCTCTCCAGCAGCAGCCTCAGTCCCAACCACATAGTTTAGCCTGTTGTTTCTCTGATGGGTTGTTCTAGACTGTCTACAGCTGTTGTTTTATTGTTATTGTTATTATTTTAATCATCAGTTAGCCTTTCAGTAAAAACAGAGGCTTGAAGCTTGGCGGGAGTTTTTGCATTTTGGAGACGACACATAGAAACGTACAAGTATGCTGCTGTCAGCCATTTACTATGTAAACTGTAAGCATCCAGTTTTGAGTGGGGCCCAGAGCTAGAGAATATTTACCTTCCAAAGACAGCAAATTATTATCAGGTACTTACTTAGAAGTATCAGTTTATATGTAAGCAGTCCAGGCGGCACTACCAGAGGCTCTGTCCCTTGGTTTATGCAGGACCCAACAGATGCAATGATATCAAAGTGTCCACAGCAAAGAGAGATGCCATACAGGACCTCTGGGAAGCTCTAGGAGAAGCACCTCAAAGGCTTTCAAGGGTGTGTTAAAGCAGAACTACACCCTCCTCTACAGGTAACTATTCTCCTTTTGAGAAATAGCTCATGCTTGCCACCAGGCCCTGGTACTGAATGCCTAACTAGGGGACATCAAGTGACCATGTGACCAGCAGAAGCTAGCTCTGAGCTGCTTGTTAGGCTTGGCGTGCACAGTAGGGACCCAATGTCAAGTGGAAATGCTATATAAGAACTTAGACCCAATCTGTTCCAGAAGGTGTAAGTTGCATGGGCAGGTGACTCAGACTCCCATGTCTCCTATGTCTGCTGCTATGTCTCCTCTCCCTCAATCCACAGCTACGTCCTCATAGAAAGTTCCTGGTGATCAACCAACATAAGAGGAAAAACCTCAGTCTGGATTTGTGGATGATTCTGTAAGAAATCACTGACACCTGCCCGAAGTGGACAGCTGTAGCATTACAGCCCCAGTCAGAGGTGACCCTGAAGGATAGCAGTGAGGGGTCACCCTGCTGGTGGGCAGGATTTCAAGCTGTATACTGATCTTCCACATCGTCTGGACCGAGAGATGTCTGGAAGAATGGAACAGACATCAATTTGTGGACAGTAGCCAACAGAACGGCAGATGGGAAAAGAACAGGTTTGGGAGATCAATGACAAGGAAGTTTGAGGAAGAGGTGTGTGCAGATCTCTCAGAGAAGCAGAGTGTGATGATATTTGAATATCTATGCGGAAGTTCTCAACAATCTGGTGGACAAGAGGACACCCGAGGAGGTGAGGCAGCCTCTTCCCCAGTGCTTATTCAGTGAGCCCTTGTACAAAATGGACATGGCAGGAGGGTCCAACAACGTGGCTACACATGGGTCCAATCTCACAGACTTCCTCTTTGCAGGCCTAATCTGCCTGTCATCACTGCTGAGGACCCATCTTCCCAACACCAGAGATGAGTGCTGAGCTGTGGATGGGGGGAAGCCAGCCAGTCACCTGGTGGCAGAGTGATTGCACTAGATCTTCTGTCATAGAGGGGTTAGTGAGTCCTTCCTGGAATACATATGTATAAATTTTCCATCTATGCCTGCACCTTTATCCATCACTTACAGAATACTCGATTCACTGTCATGGCTCCCCCCAGCATGTTGTGGCTGACCAAGAAACTCATTTACAGCAAACAAAGTTTGGCCATGGACTCACGTCCATGGAATTCACTTATCTCACCAATGTACCACATCACCTGATGGGATGACCTACTGATGACTTCTGATCCAGCAGTTTTCTACCTCTGGACCAGATGATCTTCAAAACCTCTGTGACCTGATCTTTTTGAATGCTGTGGTGTCTGCAATGACCCAAGGCCTGAGTGCAATAAATAGGTTTCTTTCTTTCTTTTTTTGAAGCTTCAATATAGTAAAAGTTGAAATAAATGCTTGAACTGGACTGCAGTGTACATTTTTCAAAAGGAAAATAGTTTCAAATGGAAAGGCTTACAGTAAAATATTGTGCTCAGCTAAGCCTTTCAGACTGCGGTTATACTCAAACATATGTAAGCAATAATATTAAAAAAGAGATTTGATCCTAGATAATGTCCTATTGGATAGAGAAAGAAGAGGAGAGCAAGGTTGCTCTAGGCAATAAAAAAGGAAACAGAAATCTACAGTTCAGTACCATGGCAGGAGGGGAATTGTTTAATGATCTTCAACATTAGCCTGCTCCTTGGCGGGTTTCACCAACCCAGCTATACTTCAGTAATACGTCTTCACATCGGCAGGAGGTTCAGAGACACATACTTTAATTAAAGTTAGCTACTTCAAAGATAATTAAAGGTGTGCTATAGAAATCTCTAGACAAGATTATAGAACTCTGAAGCAGAAGCTAACCAAAAAGCTGCAGCTTTATTTTATTTCGTTTTTTTTATTAGCTTGTTCTTTTTTGTGTGTGGGGGGGGGCTGTGTTGGGTCTTTGTTGCTGCATGCACTTTCTCTAGCTGCGGCGAGCGGGGGCTGCTCTTCGTTGCGGGGCACGGGCTTCTCATTGCAGTGGCTTCTCTTGTTGCAGAGCATGGGCTCTAGGCGTGCAGGCTTCAGTACTTGCAGCACGTGGGCTCGGTAGTTGCAGCACGCGGGCCCTAGAGCGTGCGGGCTTCAGTAGTTGTGACGCACAGGCTCTAGAGTGCAGGCTCAGTAGTTGTGGCACATGAGCTTAATTGCTCCGCAGCATGTGGAATCTTCCCGGATCAGGGATTGAACCCGTATCCCCCGCATTGGCAGGTAGATTCTTAACCACTGCGCCACCAGGGAAGTCCCTTAAGCTTTATTTTAAATAAAGTGGTTCAGCACTTGAGAAGGACTACAGAAGGCAGGGAACGTAGTTTAGCACTGAGTAGTAATGACAATGGATATTTAATTCAAATTGGATAGAAATGGAAAACAAATTGTCTTCATTTTTAAAAATTTTAACGAAGTATAGTTGATTTACAATGTTGTATTAATTTCTGCTGTACAGCAAAGTGACTCAGTTATACACATATATATATATACATATTCTTTTTCATATTCTTTTCCATTGCGGTTTATCAGAAGATACTGTATATAGTTCCCTGTGCTATATAGTAGGACACTGTTGTTTATCCATCCTATATATCACAGTTTGCATCTGCTAATCCCAAACTCCCAATCCGTCTGTCCCCCAGCCCCTTCTCCCCCTTGGCAACCACAAGTCTGTTCTCTATATCTGTGAGTTTGTTTCTGTTTCATAGATAAGTTCATTTGTGTTATATATTATTTTATTATTTTTTTAAACATAACTTTTTTAAACAGCTTTATTTGAGTATAATTGCTTTACAATGGTGTGTTAGTTTCTGCTGTATAACAAAGTGAATCAGCTATATGTGTACATATATCCCCATATCTCCTCCCTCTTGCGTCTCCCTCCCACCCTCCCTATCCCACCCCTCTAGGTGGTCACAAAGCACCGAGCTGATCTCCCTGTGCTATGCGGATACTTCCCACTAGCTATCTGTTTTACATCTGGTAGTGTATATATGTCCGTGCTACTCTCTCACTTTGTCCCAGCTTACCCTTCCCCCTCCCCATGTCCTCTAGTCCATTCTCTACGTCTGCGTGTTTATTTCTGTCCTGCCCCTAGGTCCTTCAGAACCTTTTTTTTTTTTTTTGGATTCCATATATATGTGTTAGCATACAGTATTTGTTTTTCTCTTTCTGACTTACTTCACTCTGTATGACAGACTCTAGGTCCATCCACCTCACTACAAATAACTCAATTTCGTTCCTTTTTATGAATGAGTAATATTCCATTGTATATATGTGCCATATCTTCTTTATCCATTCATCTGTCAATGGACACTTAGGTTGTTCCCATGTCCTGGTAAATGGAGCTGCAATGAACATTGTATTTGTTTTATATTTTAGATTCCACATATAAGTGATATCATATGGTAATTGTCTTTCTCTTTCTGACTTGCTTCACTTAGTATGATCATCTCTAGGTCCATCCATGATGCTGCAAATGGCATTATTTCATTCTTTTTATGGCTGAGTAATATTTCATTGTGTATATATAAATACCACATCTTCTTTATCCATTCATCTGTCGATGAACATTTAGGTTGTTTCCATGTCTTGGGTATTGTAAATAGTGCTGCTACGAACATGCAATGCATGTATCTTTCCGAATTATAGTTTTGTCTGGATATATGCCCAGGAGTGGGATTGCTGGGTCATATGGTAATTCTATTTTTAGTTTTTTGAGGAACCTCCATACTGTTCTCCATAGTGGCTGCACCAATTTACATTCCCACCAACAGTGTAAGAAGTTTCCCTTTTCTCCACACCCTCTCCAGCCAAATTGTCTTGTTTTCCTCAAAATCCAAAGGTAACACACTAAAAGCATAACGTAAATATTCCGTAATGTGGCCGATGGAATTTGCTATAGTTTCTGCCCACTGATTCTAAAGTCAGCAAACACTGCTTGGTGCCCACTTGGACCCAGTGATGTGCCAGACAGAGGAGAACCCAGAAAGAAAGCACATGGCCCTGCTCTGAATTTCCACAGACGTGGGTGGGAGGTGATCTGCTAACAATGTGCACCCCAACCTGGTCTGGCCGGGACCCCTTTCCTGAGCCATCTCTTTGCTATCACTTGCTTCTGGACTCTCAATTCTGCAAAACAGTTATTGAAGGGGAACAATCCAGGCCAGGAGCTCATCAGAAGGAACCTCTAACAGCTCTCTGCCCACCTCATTCTTTTGAGTTTTTCCTTTACAGTTTCTGTGTAGTTTTCAATACCCCCAAGTTCCCATTTATGAAAATTTGAACGATATGATAATATCATAAAAGAAGATTAATCACCTGACAGCATCAAAAATATACAACGAGTGCCAACCCATTGGTTCATTTAAGTCTCATTTCCCCCACTTTTTGTAGGGAACATTGTTATTTTTGTCCTATTATACACAGAAGTATGCATCTTTTTTCACTAAACTCTTTATCTCCAGCATTGTTTTCATGTTGGTGCAATCACTTTCAAGCATCACTCCTAATGGCTACATGATATTGTATCAAGTGGATATATAATACTTACTGACCTGCTCCTAGTGTTGTACCTCTGGGTTGATTCCAATTGTGGACTATTTCATAGAAAATTATGATAAACATCTTTGTGCATAAGGGTTTTCCACGTTAAGAATTTTTTCCCTTAGGCTAGATTCCCAGAAATAAAATGACTACGTTTAAGGTTAAGAATATTAAGCCCCCTGAGACACATTTTCAGGCATCTAGTTGAAGAACAACATCTAAATAGTGAAGCCACCTGAATGGCACAGATGCCGTCAGGCCTACTGCTGAGTCATCTTATTTGTGCAGGCTCACTGGGGGCACCTCTTTACTCTAAAATTAGGTCTTTGCCTCTACACTGAACCCCAAACAATTTTTTTTTGTTATCTGAATAATTATTTTCTTAACATCTTTAGTGGAGTATAATTGCTTTAAAATGCTGTGTTAGTTTCTGCTGTATAACAATCAGCTATATATATACATATATCCCCATATCCCCTCCCTCTTGCATCTCCCTCCCACTCTCCCTATCTTACCCCTGTAGGTGGTCACAAAGCACCGAGCTGATCTCCCTGTGTGACGCAGCTGCTTCCCACTAGCTAGCTATTTTATATTTGGTAGTGTATATATGTCAATGCTACTCTCTCACTTTGTCACAGCTTACCCTTCCCCATCCCCGTGTCCTCAAGTCCATTCTCTACATCTGCGTCTTTATTCCTGTCTTGCCCCTAGGTTCGTCAGAACCATTGTTTTTGTTTCTCTAGATTCCATATATATGTGTTAGCATACGGTATTTGTTTTTCTCTTTCTGACTTACTTCACTCTGTATGACAGACTCTAGGTCCATCCACCTCACTACAAATAACTCAATTTCATTTCTTTGTATGGCTGAGTAACTCCATTGTATATATGTGCCACATCTTCTTTATCCATTCATCTGTCAGTGGACACTTAGGTTGCTTCCATGTCCTGGCTACTGTAAATAGTGCTGCAATGAACATTGTGGTACATGACTTTTCTGAATTATGATTTTCTCAGAGTATATGCCCAGTAGTGGGATTGCTGGGCCATATGGTAGTTCTATTTTTAGTTTTTTTAAGGAAGCTCCATACTGTTCTCCATAATGGCTGTATCAATTTACATTCCCACCAACAGTGCAAGAGGGTTCCCTTTTCTCCACACACTCTCCAGCATTTATCGTTTGTAGATTTTTTGATGATGGCCATTCTGACCGGTGTGACGTGATACCTCACTATAGTTTTGATTTGTATTTCTCTAATGATTAGTGATCTTAAGCATCCTTTCATGTGTTTGTTGGCAGTCTGTATATCTTCTTTGGAGAAATGGCTATTTAGGTCTTCTGCCCATTTTTGGAGTGGATTTTTTTATATATATATATACTGATCTCCATGAGTCTGGTATATTTTGGAGATTAATCGTTTGTCAGTTGCTTCGTTTGCAAATATTTTTTCCCATTCTGAGAGTTGTCTTTTGGTCTTGTTTATGGTTTCCTTTGCTGTGCAAAAGCTTTTAAGTTTCATTAGGTCTCATTTGTTTATTTTTGTTTATATTTCCATTTCTCTAGGAGGTGGGTCAAAAAGGATCTTGCTGTGATTTATGTCATAGAGTGTTCTCCCTGTGTTTTCCTCTAAGAGTTTTATAGTGTCTGGCCTTACATTTAGGTCTTTAACCATTTTGAGTTTAGTTTTGTATACGGTGTTAGGGAGTATTCTAATTTCATTCTTTTACGTGTAGCTGTCCTGTTTTCCGAGCACCACTTATTGAAGAGGCTGTCTTTTCTCCATTTTACATTGTTGCCTCCTTTATCACTGATAAGGTGACCATATGAACGTGGGTTTACCTCTAGACTTTCTATCCTGTTCCATTGATCTATATTTCTGTTTTTGTGCCAGTACCATACTGTCTTGATTACCATAGCTTTGTAGTATAGTCTGAAGTCAGGGAGCCTGATTCCTCCAGCTCCGTTTTTCTTTCTCAAGATTGCTTTGGCTATTCAAGGTCTTTTGTGTTTCCAAACAAATTGTGAAATTTTTTGTTCTAGTTCAGTGAAAAATCCCAGTGGTAGTTTGATAGGGATTGTACTGAATCTGTAGATTGCTTTGGGTAGTATAGTCATTTACACAATGTTGATTCTTCCAATCCAAGAACATGGTATATCTCTCCATCTCTCTGTATCGTCATTAATGTCTTTCATCAGTGTCTTATAGTCTTCTGCATACAGGTCTTTTGTCTCCTTAGGTAGGTTTATTCCTAGGTATTTTATTCTTTTTGTTGCAATGGTAAATGGGAGTGTTTCCTTAATTTCTCTTTCAGATTTTTCGTCATTAGTATAAAGGAATGCCAGAGATTTCTGTGCATTAATTTGGTATCCTGCTACTTTACCAAATTCATTTTTAGCTCTAGTAGTTTTCTGGTAGCATCTTTAGGATTCTCTATGTATAGTATCATGTCATCTGCAAACAGTGACAGTTATATTTCTTCTTTACCTATTTGGATTCCTTTTCTTTCTTTTTCTTCTCTGACTGCTGTGGCTAAAACTTCCAAAACTATGTTGAATAATAGTGGTGAGAGAGGGCAACCTTGTCTTGTTCCTGATCTTAGAGGAAATGGTTGCAGGTTTTCACCATTGAGAATGATGTTTGCTGTGGGTTTGTCATATATGGCCTTTATTATGTTGAGGTGGGTTCCCTCTATGCTTATTTTCTGGAGAGTTTTATCATAAATGGGTGTTGAATTTTGTCAAAAGCTTTCTCTGCATCTATTGAGATTATCTTATGGTTTTTATCCTTCACTTTGTTAATATGGTGTATCACATTGATTGATGTGCGTATATTGATGAATCCTTGCATTCCTAGGATAAACCCCACTTGATCATGGTGTATGATCCTTTTAATGTGCTGTTGGATTCTGTTTGCTAGTATTTTGTTGAGGATTTTTGCATGTATATTCATCAGTGATATTGGCCTATATTTTTCTTTTTTTTGTAGAATCTCTGTCTGGTTTTGGTATCAGGGTGATGGTGGCCTTGTAGAATGAGTTTGAGAGTGTTCCTCCCTCTGCTACATTTTGGAAGAGTTTGAGAAGGATAGGTGTTATCTCTTCTCTAAATGTTTGATAGAATTTGCCTGTGAACCCATCTGATCCTGGGCTTTTGTTTGTTGGAAGAGTTTTACTCACAGTTTCAATTTCAGTGCTTGTGATTGGTCTGTTTATATTTTCTATTTCTTCCTGGTTCAGTCTTGGAAGGTTGTGCTTTTCTAAGAATTTGTCCAGTTCTTCCAGGTTGTCCATTTTATTGGCATATAGTTTCTTTTAGTAATCTCTCATGATTGTTTGTATTTCTACAGTGTCAGTTGTTACTTCTTCTTTTTCATTTCTAATTCTGTTGATTTGGGTCTTCTGCATTTTTTTCTTGATGAGTCTGGCTAATGATTTATCAATTTTGTTTATCTTCTCAAAGAACCTCCTTTTAGTTTTATTGATCTCTGCTATTGTTTCCTTCATTTCTTTTTCATTTATTTCTGATCTGATATTTATGATTTTTTTCCTCTGCTAACTTTGGGGATTATTTTGTTCTTCTTTCCTTAATTTCTTTAGGTGTAATGCTAGATTGTTTATTTGAGATTTTTCTTGTTTCTTGAGGTAGAATTGTATTGCTATAAACTTCCCTCTTAGAACTGCTTTTGCTGCATCCCGCAGGCTTGGGTCATCATGTTTTCATTGTCATTTGTTTCCAGGTATTTTTTGATTTCCTCTTTGATTTCTTCAGTGATCTGTTGGTTATTTAGTAGTGTATTGTTTAGCCTCCATGTGTTTGTATTTTTTACAGTTTTTTTTTCCTGTAGTTGATATCTAGTCTCATAGTGTAGTGGTCAGAAAAGATACTTGATATGATTTCACTTTTCTTAAATTTACCAAGGCTTGATTTGTGACCCATGATATGATCTATCCTGGAGAATATTCCATGAGCACTTGAGAAGAAAGTGTATTCTGTTGCTTTTGGATGGAATGTCCTATAAATATCAATTAAATCCATCTTGTTTAATGTATCATTTAAAGCTTGTGCTTCCTTGTTTATTTTCATTTTGGATGATCTGTCCATTGGTGAAAGTGGGGTGTTAAAGTCCCCTACTATTATTGTGTTACTATCGATTTCCCCTTTTATGGCTGTTAGCATTTGCTTTATGTATTGAGGTGCTTCTATGTTGGGTGCGTAAATATTTACCATTGTTATATCTTCTTCTTGGATTGATCCCTTGATCATTATGCAGTGTCCTTCTTTGTCTCTTGCAATAGTCTTTATTTTAAAGTCTATTTTGTCCGATATGAGAATTGCTACTCCAGCTTTCTTTTGATTTTCATTTGCATGGAATATCTTTTTCCATCCCCTCACTTTCAGTCTGTATGTGTCGCTAGGTCTGAAGTGGGTCTCTTGTAGACAGCATATATATGGGTCTTGTTTTTGTATCCATTCAGCCAGTCTGTGTCTTTTGGTTGGAGCATTTAATCCATTTACATTTAAGGTAGTCATCAATATGTATGTTCCTATTACCATTTTCTTAATTGTTTGGGGTTTGTTTTTGTAGGTCTTTTCCTTCTCCTGTGTTTCCTGCCTACAGAAGTTCCTTTAGCATTTGTTGTAACACTGGTTTGGTGGTGCTGAATTCTCTTAAATTTTGCTTGTCTGTAAAGGTTTTAATTTCTCCCTCAAATCTGAATGAGATCCTTGCTGGGTAGAGTAATCTTGGTTATAGGTTTTTCCCTTTCATCACTTTAAATATGTCTTGCCACTCCCTTCTGGCTTGCAGAGTTTCTGCTGAAAGATCATCTGTTAACTTATGGGGATTCCCTTGTATGTTATTTGTTGCTTTTCCCTTGCTGCTTTTAATATTTTTTCTTTGTATTTAATTTTTGAGTTTGATTAATATGTCTCTTGGCATATTTCTCCTTGGATTTATCCTGTATGAAACTCTCTGTGCTTCCTGGACTTCATTGACTATTTCCTTTCCCATGTTAGGGAAGTTTTCAACTATAATCTCTTCAAATATTTTCTCAGCCCTTTCTTTTTCTCTTCTTCTTCTGGGACACCTATAATTCAAATGTTGGTGCATTTAATGTTGTCCCAGAAGTCTCTGAGGCTGTCCTCAGTTCTTTTCATTCTTCTTTCTTTATTCTGCTCTGCAGTAGTTATTTCCACTATTTTATCTTCCAGGTCACTTATCCGTTCTTCTGCCTCAGTTATTCTGCTATTGATTCCTTCTAGAGAATTTTTAATTTCATTTATTGTGTTGTTCATCATTGTTTGTTTGCTCTTTAGTTCTTCTAGGTCCTTGTTAAACGTTTCTTGTATTTTCTCCATTCTATTTCCAAGATTTTGGATCATCTTTATTATCATTACTCTGAATTCTTTTTCAGGTAGACTAACTATTTCCTCTTCGTTTGGTTTGGTGGGTTTTTACCTTGCTCCTTCATCTGCTGCATATTTCTCCATCTTCTCATTTTGTTTAACTTACTGTGTTTGGGGTCTCCTTTTCACAGGCTGGAGGTTCGTAGTTCCCTTTTGTTTTGGTGTCTGCCCTCAGTGGGTGAGGTTGGTTCAGTGGCTTGTGTAGGCTTCCTGGTGGAGGGGACTGGTGCCTGTGTTCTGGTGGGTGGGGCTGGATTCTGTCTTCTGGTGGGCAGGGCCGTGTCCAGTGGTGTGTTTTGGGGTGTCTGTGAACTTAGTATGATTTTAGGCAGCCTCTCTGCTAATGGGTGGGGTTGTGTTCCTATCTTTCTGGTTGTTTGGCATGGGGCCTCCAGCACTGGAGCTTACTGGCCGTTGGGTGGAGCTGGGTCTTAGCGTTGAGACAGAGATCTCTGGGAGAGCTCTCTCCAATTGATATTATGTGGGGCTGGGAGGTCTCTGGTGGGCTAGTGTCCTGAACTTGGCTCTCCCACTTCAGAGGCTCAGGCCTGAAACCAGGCTGGAGCACCAAGACCCTGTCAGCCACACGGCTCAGAAGAAAATGGAGAAAAAAAGAAAGAACATAAAATTAAAATAAAATATAATAATTAAAAAAAATAAAAGAGAGCAACCAAACCAATAACCAAATCTACCAGTGATTACAAGCGCTAAAAACTAAACTAAGTAAACATAAAAATCAGAAACAAATCAGTTGCAGATAGCAAATCCCAAGTCTACAGTTGCTCCCAAAGTCCACGGCCTCAATTTGGGGTTGATTCGTTGTTTATTACGGTATTCCACAGATGCAGGATACGTCACGTTGACCGTGGGGATTTAATCTGCTGCTCCTGAGGCTGCACGGAGAAATTTCCCTTTCTCTTGTTTGTTCACACAGCTCCCGGCATTCAGCTTTGGTTTTGGCCCTTCTGCATGTAGGTCACCCTCAGGCATCTATTCCCACCCAGACAGGATGGGGTTAAAGCAGCGGCTGATTAGGGGACTCTTGCTCACTCAGGCTTGGGGGAGGGAGGGGTACAGTAGTTATAATTGGAATGTGGGGTGAGCCTGTGGCGCAGAGGCCGCGTGTCGTTGCAACAGCCTGAGGCACACCATGGGTTCTCCCGGGGAACTTGTCCCTGGATCACGGGACCCTGGCAGTGGAGGGCTGCACAGGCTCCTGGGGGGGGTGTGGATAATGACCTTTGCTTGCACACAGGATTCTTGGTGGCTGAAGCAGCAGTGTTAGTGTTTCATGCCCATCTCTGGGGTCCGAGCTGATAGCCGTGGCTCGCGCCCATCTTTGGAGCTCATTTAGGTGGTGCTCTGCCTTCTGTGGGCAGACAGGGAAGGAATGCCCTCTCCTCGCACACGCCGAAACAATGGTCTCTTGCCTCTTAGGCAGGTCCAGACTTTTTCCCGGACTCCCTCCCGGCTAGCTGCAGCGCACTAGCCCCCTTCAGGCTGTGTTCACGCAGCCAACCCCAGTCCTCTCCCTGGGATTTGACCTCCAAAGCCCAAGCCTCAGCTCCCAGCCCCCACCCGCCCTGGTGGGTGAGCAGACAAGCATCTCAGGCTGGTGAGTGCTTGTCAGCACTGATCCTCTGTGTGGGAATCTCTCTGCTTTGCCCTCTGCACCCCTGCTGCTGTGCTCTCCTCCATGGCTCCAAAGCTTACCCCCTTCCACCCCCCATCTCCGCCAGTGAAGTGTCTTCCTAGTGTGTGGAAACTTTTCCTCCTTTCCAGCTCCCACCCAGAGGTGCATATCCCATCCCTATTCTTTTGTCTCTGTTTTTTCTTTTGCCCTACCCAGGTACGTGGGGGATTTTCTTGACTTTTGGGAAGTCTGAGATCTTCTGCCATCGTTCAGTAGGTGTTCTGTACGAGTTGTTCCACATGTAGATGTATTTTTGATGTATCTGTGGGGAGGAAGGTGATCTCCACGTCTTACTCCTCTGCCATCTTGAAGGTCCCCTCCAAACAATTTTATACTCTTTTAAAAACAAAACCTGTTTATGTGTTAACTAGATGATTTTCCGTTAAGTCCCTACCTGAGAAACAAGTGCTATGTACTTCAAACTCCCCATGCTACAGATTGATGGCATTTTCTTAAAATTCTTCACCTTTATCAGGTTTATCTGATGTAAATATTAGGTACTGAATACCGTCCTCCCAAGTCCCAAAACCTTATTTCTGAGACCACTTCAGAATAACGATTCTAAAAGGGGAAAAACACAAGATTCAGCCTTTGTGTCTCGCAATTAAGTGAATTTCTCACGTTTCTAACAGGAAAAACAGAAACACTGTAAGACATCCATTCCCACTGGAAAGATAATTATTTGAGGAGTTTTTCCATGAATCTGGGGGAGAATCATTTGAAGAAAATTAATGCCAGGTAGTCAACTATGTTCTGGGTTGTACCTCAGGAGTCCTCCCTATTCAGAAAGGAGGCGCTGAAACTATTTCTGAAGACAAATAAACAAAAGCCATGCAGTAATGATACAAAGAATGAACACAAGGTGAGAGGGTGTGGGGTGTAGAAGGAACAGTAAGAGACCGCTTTTGGAGATCTGCTTATCTTTTCTACATTCCAGCATTTCTCCCACTTCCAATTTTGCAGAAATGAGAATCTTCCAGACAAAATTCTTGACTTTTGACCAACAGAGTTCTAGATGCTATGCAAAGCAACTCTAACTTTTCCTGTTAAATGATATTCATTTGAGCAATTGGAAAACATTTAAATACATTTATATAACAACATGGGTATGTGGATGTATTTTTTAACTGTTTATTTCATTAAATCTAAACATAAATCAAGTAATTCTGGTGAAAATTTAGCATCCAGATAGAGATGTGCCATGTTTGAAAAATACATATTAGATTTCAAAGATTAGTATAAAAAAAGAAGGTAAAACAAGGCATTAGTAATTTTTATATTGATTATTGATTGGAACCAAGACACCTAAGATGAGAAAAATGCAGGTGGAACAGGTCTGGGGGGAAGATCAGGGGTTCCACTTGCAAAAAGTTGATTTGCAAATGACTATTGCACATCCAGGAAATGTCAAGGAGGTTATTCAAAGAGTTGGGGAGAGAGGTCCAGCCTAGAGATATATGTCTGGGGATCACTGGCATAGACCGTATTTAAAGCCATGAAAAAAGACGAGGTCTGCAGGGAGGGGATATAAACAAAAAGGCAAAGAAGAGAAAAGACTCAGCCGTGGGGCACTCCAGCATTAAAAGGGCAAGCAAAAAATGAAGAACCAGCTAGACAGAGGAGAGAGTACTTCCAAGGAGTTAAAAGGAAAATCAAGAGTGTATCCTCCAGGCATGGTGAAGAAAGTGTACCAATGAGGAGGGACTGATTAACTGAGTCAAATGATGCTAAAAGTTCATGGAGGATGAGGACTGAGAACAGACCCTTGTATTTAGTAGGTGATGGTCAGTCTCGACAGTTTCTTGTAAAGTTGATGAAACTTGGTAGGCAACCTGCAAGGGTGGGTTAACAGAGAATGTGAGGAGCGGATTTGCAGACAGCAAGTCTGGACAACTCTTACTAGTTTTTATATACAGGAGAGTAGAGAAATGGAGCCACTGCTAGCAGTGGAAGTGATATGAGGAGGGAGTGTTTTCCAAGAAAGAAGAAATAGCATGTTTATAAGCCAGTGAGAATTACCTGGTAGAGAGAGGGAAACTGGTAATACAGAAGACAGAAGGGGGAATTACTAGAGTGATATCCTTGAGTATTCAAGGAAGATGGGCTCCAGTGCCAGGAAGTAGAGGGAATGGCTTTGGATAGAGCATAGAGATTTCATGTTTAGTCACAAAACAAGAGGCAGAGTATATGGCAACAGATGCAGGGCAGGTAGGCAGATGGTGGCGTGAGTCTGTGGAAGCTCCCCTCTGATGGCTCAGTTTTCTCAGTGAGAGTGGAAGCGGGGACATCGTGTAAGAGTGAGAATGAAGAGGAGGTGTGGGCGTCTGCGGAGATGGGAGCGAATGTGAAACAATCAGTGAAGAGAATGGGAGAGTGCAGGGACCAGAGAAATATCAGGCACTTTAAGGATCCATCTGACATTCCTGGCCACGTAAGACCCATCAATTGTTTGTGAGCTCTTCTCCAGCCACATTCAGCAGCTCAAATGCAGGCAGGAGGAAGCAGAGATTAGGGTTTAGCCAGTGTGTGGTTCTACCGAGTGCTGCCTGAGAGGAGCAAGTGAACTGGGGGTGCCCAAAGGATTGCCATTGGCTGGAAAAGGCAGAAGGAGAGAACCTCAAGTTTCAGGGGTCACAGACAGGAGGTCAGGAACACCGAGGGACCATTGGAATTGGAGTAAGAGAGGGAAAGGATTGGAAGATGGAGGTTGGTTATCAGAAAGCATGATGCACGAAACACATTATGAAGGGCCAGCCATAACTGGGAATGAAAACATCCATCTATGACTATGGAAGTAAGTGGTAGGGTTGGGTGGAAGTCAGAGAATTGCGGCAAAGAAGGTCAAGGAACTCCAGGATGTTAACAAGATCCTCTACCTGGAGCTAAAGTCATCAAGAGCTGAGGGTAAGTGGTCCTGGAGCCCAGGGCACTGACAAACAGGATAAAGAGCATGATGGGATGAGTGCTGGTCCACCCAAGGCAGAGTTGGGTGGGGTCATGAGTGAGGAGGGGCAGGAGGGATAAGTGTTTCAAGTGTCTACTTGACCTGGTCAGTGGGGAGCAGAAGGCCAGAGTCAGTATGATCGCCCAGTGTGCGGGGCTCCTACTGATGTTCACTGAGTAGGGGCGGACTTACTCCGAGGGATCGGGACACCCAGTGGTCCTCACTGAGGAGGCTGAGGATGTCCAAGGAAGCTCAGTATCGCTCAAGCCCACAAACATCTCTTGCACCTTATGATGGGGGTGGGTAAAAATTCTGGATGGGGAGGGTCTTAGTTCGAGGGCTTGACCCCCTACCTGGCCCCTTGTTTGTTCTTTCACTTTATTCCACATTAATAAGGAACCCAGAAGTAAACTGCCTGACCAGTCTTTTCCAATTGCTAAATTCCTATTAATAATAATATTATTTTATATAAAACCTCAAATAAGTATGCTTGTTATGGTTAAGGAAATAAGAGTTTATCAAAGTACAACTAATGAACAAGAAACTATAAAAATTACCACACATATTTGAAAAAGTTAATGGAAACTCAGTGGAGAGTTTAAAAGACAGAATAGACACAGCAGAGAAAAGAATTAGTGAATTGGTAGACAGGGCTGAAATAAGAAGCCAAATGCAGTACTGAGAAAGGAAGTAAAACATGGAAGAGAGGTTAAAAACACAGATGATATAGAAGGAAGGTCCCACATATCTGCTCAGAGTTTCAGGAGTAGAGAATAAGGAAAAGCAATATTCAAAGAAATAATGGCTGAGAATTTTCCAGAACACCGATTAGACATCAATTCTCACATTTAAAAAGTCCAGGGAATCCTGAGGGGGATGATTAAAAAGAAGCCCATTTCTACATACATTGTAGTGAAACTCAGAATAACAAATACACAGAAAAGAAACTCAAATCAGCCAGAATGAAAAGACAGATTACTACAAAAGAACAACAATCAGATTGTTAGATAAATTCTTTAAATGAAACAGTGGAAATTGGAAGACAATGGAATCATACTGTCAACAAATTGCTTACTATGTGGAAAAAAATAAATAGATGGGGTTTTAAAAAGTCTGACTGAAACACCAGACAATGTTAACATATAAATTGGGTAGAGGGGTGATCAGAGTTAAGTATAAAGTCCTTGAATTGCTCAGGAGGACAGGAATGATTGATTCAGTTTGGATTTTGTTAAGGTAAATATGTGTGCTAAAATAACCATATAATAAACACAAGAAAATAGAAATGGAGCGTAAGGCTTTTGAATAAGTGGAGGAGGGACATGTAATGTGGGGTAGGAGAGAGAATCTAAATTAATACAAAAAGAAATTAGAGTAAGTATATTAAAAGTGGGACAATGAAAGAGAAGAAAGTAAAATGATAAAATAAATCCAAATATATTAATAGTAGCACTATAAATGAACATAACTTTCACATTAAAACAGTTTGGAAAAAATAAAGCAAATTTATTCTCTTTACAACAGTTTCACAAGTGGAATAAAAATATACAGAATTGTTGATGGTGAAAGGATAAGAAAATAAGATAGGCAAGTACTAAGCAAAAAAAATTGGTATAGCTCTATCCGAAACAGATCTATTTTTTAACTTATTTATTTTTATTTTTTATTGAAGTATAGTTGATTTACAGTGTTTCAGGTGAACAGCAAAGTGATTCAGTTACACACACACACACACACACACACATATGTTCTTTTTCAGGTTCTGGTTTATTACACGATATTGAATATAGCTCCCTGGGCTGTACAGTAGATCCTTGTTGTTTATCTGTCTATTTTATATATGGTAGTGTGTATCCATTAATCCCAAATTCCTAATTTATCCCCCCTACAACTATTCCCATTGGTAACCATAAGTTTGCTTTCCATGTCTATGAGTCTATTTCTGTTTTGTAAGTAAGTTCATTTGTTTCATTTTTTAGATTCCACATATAAGTGATATCATGTGATATTTGTCTTTCTCAGACCTAGAAACAAAGGCAGTGCTACAGATTAAGAGGGTCGTTTCATAATGACATATATTTGACTAACCAGGAAAAAATTAAACTAGAATGCATCTAATAACACACAGCTTCAAAACATACAAAGCAAAAACTGAAAGAAGCACAAGATGAAATTGAAAAATTCACCTCTATATATTTCTCCCTCAATAACTGATTAATTGAACTTCAAAAAATGAGGAAGGTAGATGGAAGATTTGAATAACACAATTAACTCGTTTAAGCTAATGAACATATATGGATCACTGCAAACCAGTAACTTCAAGGAAGTACAGAACATTTGTGAAAACTATGTACCAGGCCATAAAACAAGTCTCAACAAATTTCAAAGAAATGGAATCATGTAGATCACATTCTCTAATCACTATTAAAATAGAAAATATTTAAAATGGAAAAAAATTTAAAATAGAAAAAATATTTTAAAATAGTAAATAGAAAATTAAAGTAGATATTATTAAAAATATTAAACTAAAATAAAGATAGAATTAAAATAGAAAAATAATTGCTAAAAGGTTCTGGAAATTAAAGAATAAAATAAAAGATTACAAATAAGTCGTAAGTCAAAGAAGAAATCATCATGAAAATGTTAAAAACTCACATGTGAACAATAACAAAACACTACATATCAAAACATGTGGAATACAAATATGGCTAAAGCAAAACTTGGAGGGAAAGTTATTGCACTAAAAGCATACACATGAAAGAAGAAAGGCTGAAATTAAATGAGTAATCATGTAAATTTAAGAGGTGAGAAAAAGAATAAAGCCAAAGAAAGTAGAAGGAAGGAAATAATAAGGATGAAAACAGAGATTAAGTAAAATGAAAAAGAATGACACAACCAAGAAGAGAAAGTGAAAAGTTGTTCTCTGGAAAGTCTAAAAAGAACCTGTAACAACTCTGGTGAGATGGACCAAGAGCTAAGGAGGGAAGCGGTGGCCGCCTCTGCAGGTTTCCTCATCCCACTGGGGCATAGACGGGACTTGGGTTTTGTACCCCAGGAGAGCCCCTGCCTTCCCAAGAGGTGTTCTTGACAACACGCGGAGCACAGCTCCATGCCTCTCCCCGTGCACCGCCACTTGATCTCTCTTCTTCTGGCAGCTCTTCCATCTTTTGAGGGAAACAATTCCAACCATCTCCCAAATTTGCCAGAAATGGTGTTTGGTTTTTGTTGTTTCTCATTCTCTTTGTTGCTTTTGGATCATTTATGGAAGAGAAGGGGAAATATCAGCATTACTTCGGCATCCACCATCAGCACCAGGCTGAGGGGAGGAGAACTGAGGCAGAAAGCAGGGGTGGTGGCAGTGGGAAGAGCAAGCGTAAGGTACCTGGAAGCCGTGGGAGGAAGGATTCAGATCTGGGAGCACAGAGGATGGTTGGGGGATGGCGGGCATTCAAGCACCCGGGCTGCAAGATCTGCAGTCCTGGGAGAGGCACCTGACATTCAGTGGACCGTGGAGCTGAAAGACCCACTGGCAGATTTCTAATAGATTTTAATCAAGGATTCCATTAAAACAGCATTTAAAAATTTTTCTTCTAATTAGCCATAAAAGAAAGAGACTAATCTCGAATATTCTGGTTACATGTCATTCTAGTAAATCAAAGTCCCTACTGATCAATAAATTGTTTTTCAAAGAAAGCAAAACAACAAAACCACATTTATATAACACAAACACAAAAACAGAACCTGCCAGATTTTCAGAGGCTGGAGCTGCACAAATAAAGTGAAATGATGATTGAGACAAAGGTTTTCAAGAGGAGGTTAGGAAGAGGTTTGGGGCTGGAAGCACTGCATATGCAGACTGAACTATCTTCAGAAAAAAGATAACATAAAGGGGCTTGGGTCATTTTCCTTTTCTCCAGTGATATGCAGGCTTTGAAGCCTAGAAAGTGACCCTGTATACTCTGAGGTAGTTACATTTTATACCAAAATGGGAGAACCATATAGGATGACAGTTTTCTGAGCCATGAGTCAGTATGGGATTATTTGGGGACTTTGGCAAATAGCCACACTAGATCCTGGGGCCATGAGCACCTCTGTCCTGTAGGCACCCCCGTTCCTCTCTCTCATGTCTTGTGTTCTTTTCCGAAGTGTCTGCTCGGAGAGATTAAACTGTCAGCCCACAGAATGGATTTGTGCATCCCAGCTGCAGATCACATATCTGTCACATCAGTGGCATTACACTGTAAATCATAGCCAAAAAAGGACTTTACACAGAATGGTTTTCTTTCCCCAGCTGATAATATATAAATGTACACCAAAAAATTTAACTTACAATTACCTAGGAAAGGTAATGGGGGCAAATAACACATGGTTGAATACAACGCTGAAAGCAGTTTTCATACAGCATTTAGGCAGTTTCATAAAGCTCTTCTTACTCTCTTTACACAAATGCAGAATTGATTCTCAAAGTAAGTCTGAAGTGAATGAGGTTTCTGTCAGTAACGAATCCAGCCCGTCCCCAAACAAGTCCATCTTTGAGCCTTTTCCCCAATAACCTTCTGGTGGTTTCATGCTGTTCTGGTCTTAACCATCACTAGCAATTTATCACATAAGGTCATTCGCAAGAGGGTGTTAATGGTACATTATTACCTTGGACTTATACCAACCAAGGTCTTCTAAATTGTAAAAGAGAAGATGATAAAAAGGAACAATTGTCCAAGGGTAGAACCCCTGCCCTGGGTCGGGAGGCGCAGAGCTGGGTAGAGGTGCTTTTCTGGTTGTCATGTGCTAACCCCGTCTTGAAGGCTGCCCTGAATAAAGGCACTATAAAATCGCTCACCTTTTACTTAAACTCTTACCAGTTCTCCTAAGCCAAGTAAATATTTACGTGATGTTTATGATTTATACACTTAATCATTCATATGATGCAAGATTCGAAATGAAAAGGTAAAAAAACCCTGAGCTTTCTAAATGAACTTAAGGATATTTATATATACACAAACACACATATGTACTTTTCACTCTAACACCTTTGTTCCTCCTTCCCTAGTATTATTGTTTCCTTAAAGTGAGAGATACTATGATATACACTGCTAGGGATGTTTGAGTATAACCACTTTGGGAGAAATTTGGCACCAAATGGTCAAGTTGTAAGTTTATGTAAAATATGACCCTTCAAAATTCTACTTCTGGGCATACATCCTCAAGAATTTCTTTTGCATGTGCATAAATACATTTCAAAGATGTTTACTGCATACATCTATGTAATAGCCACAGAAGAAATACAGAAAAAATCTATAGTCCATCATGGAGGTAACAGATTAATAAAAATGGTATTTTCATATGATAGAGTAATATTTAACAGTTAAAAATATGAACATAATGTATATAAACAATCTGATAGTTCTCTCAAAAACGCTGAGTGATAATGCAAGTTTCATTCACAGAAAGTAAAAGAGAAACAACCCTTATGGAAAATTCTTTAGTGAAGTGGGCTATGAATAAACATGAAGGTATATTCTGTCCCACTAGAAAAGAAAAGCAAAGTAAAAAATAAAATTCTTTTTTTTCCCCTTTGCCTATGAAATTGACAATGTTGTTGAATAATTATGTTTATCACTAGCAAGGCATGGGGATCTGGCACACTCATGCACTACCAAGAGCAATATAAATTTATAGACTTTCCTGGAGGATTATTTGGCAATATGTATCCAAAATTTAAATAAAAGTAAGTAAATTTTGACAAAGTAATTCATCCTAAGAAAATAAAAATGTGTGCAAAGATGAAGTTACAATAAAAAGTATAAAGTGCTTAATGTTTTAAAAGAATGATTTTGTTGAATAGATTATGGTATACAAATGAAATGGATCATTAGGAGGATAAAAATAATGACACAGAAGAATAATCATTGACATTAACACTGCTTATATGTTGTTGAGTGGAAAAAAAAGATCTTATTTGTGTTTAAAAGAATTATATTCATCTGGTCCTTATTATCTGGTACCAGAGAAGAGTCGCTTAAAGTAAATCCACTTAAAATGGGGACCAAAAATTCACACTAAATAATGGGAAATGAAAGCATTTGATTAGCACTATATTCAAAGAAAAAGAAACAATAAAATACATTTTATTTTCTATTTTACCAAATTTTGATAACAGTATTTTTCATAGGAAGTGATGTTTAGGATAGATCTTAAAATTCATGTTGAAGCCTAAAGGGTCAAAAATAGCCAAGACAATTTTGAAGAACAAGGCTAGGAAGGGAAGATTTATTACAAAGCTTTAATAACTAAATGAAAGTGGTATGAGCTCAGGAATCACAAAAAGATTAATAGAACAGAACAGAGTTAAGAAACAGATCCAAAACTATAACCAAAATTGGTATATGACAGAGATGGCAGCAAAATAAATGCGAAAATAAATATTCATTCAATGATAATGGGGTAATGGTTTTCAATATGGAAAACATTAGATCTCTGCCTCACACAGTACAGAAATATAAACTTCAGATGAGTTTCAAGATCTAAAAGTTTTATCTCATAAAGAATGGCAATGCATAGAAAGGAAAACTTGAAAATCAAAATATATTTTTAAAAGATCTCTAAGGGAAATGCAAAGTAAAAGCAGTGAAATACATTCCACGCTTATCAGATTAATCAAAATTAAAACAACTGATTAATGTCAGACACAGCCAAAGATATTGGGATACGAAGAACTCCAAGACAGTGCTAGTGGGAGCGTTAAGTGGTTCAACAGCTTCAGAGGGCCATTTGCAAAACCTAGCAGAGTTGAAGTAACATAGAGATGCTTTTTTTTGGTTTTTTTAAACACCTTTATTGGAGTATAATTGCTTTACAATGCTGTGTTGGTTTCTGCTTTATAACAAAGTGAATCAGCTATACATATACATATATTCCCATATCTCCTCCCTCTTGTGTCTCCCTGCCACCCTCCCTATCCCACCCCTCTAGGTGGTCACAAACCACCGAGCTGATCTCTCTGTACTATGCGGCTGCTTCCCACTAGCTATCTATTTTACATTTGGTAGTGTATATATGTCCATGCCACTCTCTCACTTTGTCCCAGCTTACCCTTCCCCCTCCCCATGTCCTCAAATCCATTCTCTACATCTGCGTCTTTATTCCTGTCCTGGCCCTAGGTTCTTCAGAACCTTTTTTTTTTTTTTAGATTCCATATATATGTGTTAGAATACGGTATTTTTTTTTCTTTGACTTACTTCACTCTGTATGACAGACTCTAGGTCCATCCACCTCACTACAAATAACTCAATTTCATTTCTTTTTATGGCTGAGTAATATTCCCTTGTACATATGTGCCACATCTTCTTTTTCCATTCATCTGTCGATGGACACTTAGGTTGCTACCATGTCCTGGCTATTGTAAATAGAGCTGCAGTGAACACTGTGGTACATGACTCTTTTTGAATTATGGTTTTCTCAGGGTATATGCCCAGTAGTGGGATTTCTGGGTCATATGGTATTTCTATTTTTAGTTTTTTAAGGAACCTCCATACTGTTTTCCATAGTGGCTGTATCAATTTACATTCCCACCAACAGTGCAAGAGGGTTCCCTTTTCTCCACACCCTCTCCAGCATTTATTGTTTGTAGATTTTTTGATGATGGCCATTCTGACTGGTGTGAGGTGATACCTCATTGTAGTTTTGACTTGCATTTCTCTAATGATTAGTGATGTTGAGCATTCTTTCATGTGTTTGTTGGCAATCTGTATATCTTCTTTGGAGAAATGTCTATTTAGATCTTATGCCCATTTTTGGATTGAGTTGTTTGTTTTTTTGATATTGAATAGCAAAAGCAATCTTGAGATAGAAAAACGGAGCTGGAGGAATCAGGCTCCTGGACTTCAGACTATAGCTACTGTACTACAAAGCTACAGTAATCAAGACAGTATGGTACTGGCACAAAAACAGAAATATAGATCAACGGAACAGGATAGAAAGCCCAGAGATAAACCCACGCACATATGGTCACCTTATCTTTGATAAAGGAGGCAAGAATATACAATGGAGAAAAGACAGCCTCTTCAATAAGTGGTGCTGGGAAAACTGGAAAGCTACATGTAAAAGAATGAAATTAGAACATTCCCTAACACCACACACAAAAATAAACTCAAAATGGATTAAAGACCTAAATGTAAGGCCAGACACTAAAACTCTTAGAGGAAAACATAGGCAGAACAGTCTATGATATATATCACAGCAAGATCCTTTTTGACCCACCTCCTAGAGAATGGAAATAAAAACAAATGGGACCTAATGAAACTTAAAAGCTTTTGCACAGCAAAGGAAATCATAAACAAGACCAAAAGACAACCCTCAGAATGGGAGAAAATATTTGCAAATGAAGCGACTGACAAAGGATTAACCTCCAAAATTTACAAACATGAGATGTTGATGCAAGTCCTACTACCCAGTTACTCAACTTCTGGGGATATATACCTTAGACACACTCTTATACATTTCTACAAGATCCTATCAAGGATATTCCTTGCAATATTTTTGTAATAGCAAAAGGTAAAAACATCATTTTGACCTTCAGTGGGGAGTTAACTCTGGAATATTAAACAAACAAAGACTACAGTAAAATGAATCAACTAGATCTACAATTATCAACATATGTCAAAAACCAGTGTTGCGTGAAAAAAGCAAATCACAAAAATCAGTGGCAAGCCTCCATTTACATAACAATTTTTATAATGTATCTGTTTACTGTTTAGTCTTTTACATGTCATTTTATTAAAAGGTATATACCATTAGCCCTCTATGCATTTCCCCCTTCCACCCTTCAATCTTCCAGGTAAACATAAAGTTCTTCTGAGAGCATCTTTCTTTTTTTTATTGAAGTATAGTTGATTTACAATGTTGTATTCATTTCAGATGTACAACAGAGTGATTCTGTTATACATACATATATATATTCTTTTTCAGATTCTTTTTCCATTATAGGTTATTACAAGATATTGAATATAGTTCCCTGTGCTATACAGTAGTAGATCCTTGTTGTTTATCTATTTTATATATAGTAGTGTGTATCTGTTGATCCCAAATTCCTAATTTATCTCCCCCTGTGCCCACTTTCTCCTTTGGTAACCATAAGCTTGTGTTCTATGTCTGTGACTCTATTTCCATTTCCATAAAATTTTAAACACAAAATGAGACTACACATTCTGATGGGCATACACTCAGCCCCAATGTTATAGGCTGCATGGACTCAACCCCAAATTCTCATCCTTCACTGTCTGGATTTCCCTCTTGCTCAGCAGAGAATTTTCTATTTATGGCAACCACAGATTTCGATTCAAGTAGCTACTACATGTACTGTGCTATACTAGGTCTCAGGGAGGACAAAAGAATTACGCAAGACTCCTTGCACCCTGCAGAGGGTACAACTCAGCTAGGGAAGCCATCTGAGAGACTGGCTCTCAGTCCTCACTCTGGCTCACATAGTGTGTAAACTTAGAGTGCTTAATTGTCAAGGCCCAGTTCCTTCATCTATAAGATGGGAAAGTCACCCTCCTCCTGTTTAGAACATTAAGTGAATATATATATATATATATATATATATATAGTGTCCAGCATATGCAAACACTCAACACTCTCAGCAATCAAAGGCATGGCAGCCATAACACAAATAAAAACTTCTAAACAGTGTCTCAGACACACTGACAGTTAAAAGGTGATGGACGGGAGAAGGGCACTGGATGGGTCTGCTTAGCCCTCTCCACAGCTGGATATAACACTCCCACCCCTGGTGGTTTCCCCTGTGACTTGGCCCCCTCTCTGTGGAACACAGGGCATTTCTTCTAGCAACAGTTTGGCTACACCCAGGTCTATTTATTCTTCCAAGTTCACCATGAACAGTGCTCTGTGAAGAGAGCTACCTGCCTCAGGAAAGAGAATTCCTTCTCTCACACCTTTGGAAGGATTCTGGGGTAAAATGAGACCAAAAGGATCATAACAGACCTAAGCTAGCTTTTCGGTTAACCTCTTTAGAATCCCAAGGACATACCACAGCTCCATATTATTAAAGAGAAGGCAATGGTGTCTCAGCTCCATTCACCTCCAACGTATACCCGCCTCTAACCCGCAAGCCACCCTCCTCAAAAGCTGGGATAGGGTTCTATCCATGGACTTAGTAGCAGGCACCAGAGGGGAGGCCTGCCTCCCAGACACTGGAAAAACCACAGTGTTTGGAAATCACTTTTGGAGATACTGAGCTGTTGAATTTTATTCCTGGGACTCCTTCCCGAGGACTTGGGAAAGGATAGTGGGTATTTCAGTTATCCAGCCAACGTGGCGCCACCATGTGGCAACAGCACAAACAGCTCATAATTCGCTCAGCCTTAAAATTCTGTGATTCTCTACCAATTTTTAACTTTGAGGAATTCAAAATACTTCTATTTTTATATGTCAAATGAAGAATTCACTCATGTCTTTTCTTCATTCATATTTTATTATCACACTATTTCAGATTTGCATTATTCAAGTACACTCTATGAATAGACCAGCCTCCAACGTCAGCAATGTTATATCTGGGGTTGGGCTTGTTACATCACGCAAGAACTGATGATCAGATTTTCGGGGGACAACCAGATCTGGACAACTCCAGCCAGATCTTAAGACCAAATTCTTCCTTCTAGCTTTCTGGACTGGCTTAGGTATAACTACCTTTGGTTTGCATATATAAAAAAGTGAAAAACATCAAGCAGTTTCATTTTAGCTTTGAAACTAAAATGATAAATAATAATAGTAACAAAAAATAAAACACACCTGACAAAACTAAACAGGATGTTGGTTACCCTCAGGGGAGGGGGGGGTGTGATAGTGCCTGTAGGGGGTAATTGGGAGGCTGGGAATATTCTAGGTCGTAATCTGGCCACTTGTTACTTGTATGTTCAGTTTGTGAAAATCCATTGAGGGCACACTTCAGATCTGTGCAATTTTCTGGGATGATGTTATAACTCAAAGGTCTGACCAGTCAGTCAACCCTCCTTAACTTGCCTTTGAGACAAACACAATAATAACCAGGAAGGCAAAAAGAGGGGCATGCCTAGTTCTTCTCTACAAGGTATTTCAGTCGGTGTATCAATTGCTCTAAGGGCCATGGCCACAGATGAGCTCTCCTTCTGTCTCTCTAGACAGGGAGGAAGGAGACAGGACACAGTCGATACCACCGTTAGCTTAATTGCTGAAGGTGGTTAACAGTTTACTTTCTCAGATCCTGGAGCAGACAGTTCCCCCTCCTCGTCCACACACAAAACCTAGACCACAGAGAGAACCTGCCACAAAGAGATACACACCATCTCCACAGAGACAAGCCCCACACACACAGACACACTGCCCCACCACCAGACACAACCCCCAACTCCACAGAGACAGCCCCCAGCCCCATAAAGACAGCTAGCTTTCAGCCCACAAAGACAAACCACAGATGTGATGGCTGGGGTGGGGGTAATTAGGAGAGATGGGGCTGCCCATGGGCAGGCAAGGAACATCAACAGGAAGATGGAAAATAATATTTTCAAAGTCTTACCAAACTAAATTTGTTTGGAAAGAGGGATTTTTAGACCTGAAAATACAGTCGCAAAGTTGCTGTGAAAATATATTTAAATCACCCCCATTTCCACCCACAGCTCAGGTCCCATCCTCTTGGACCATTGTCCTCTACTTTCACATCTATCACGTACCCTGAACCCCAACTGCCTTCGGAAGACTAAAAGCAGGGATTATTCCATTTTATAGATTTAAAAAGTTGAGGCTCAAAGATGTTTGTCAGACATCACAAAACTATCTAAGTGGTCATCTCATCCCTGAGTTGGGGCGAGGGAGGCTGAGTTGGAGGGGCAGGGTGATAATGCCAAAAGAGGAGGGGCGACCCTCTCCCCAGCCCAAAACTCTGAGAACCGCCCACAGCCCCACAAGAGCTGCCTCAAAGGATCTGGAGTAAATGAGACGTCTGGCGACATTCACACACATTCTGGGACTGGATTCCACCTTCCCCTGGGAAAGTGGGAAACCTCCCGGTCAAGGGGTCGGGAGTGGAGCGGGCAGAAATAAAGCCAGACTTAAGGCATTTTCTAAGATCAGATAGGAGCCAAGCCCAGAGCTTACTGCTTCTCTTAGGAAGTCCCTGGGCCCAAAGTGGTGTGTGCAGTCTGAGTCTCTCGGATACTTACTTATCCTTGGGGACAGGGCTTATTTGGGAGAAGGAAACGGAACAGGACTGATCCAAGAGCAGGCGCCTAGCAAACTCCCCTACCCTGCGGAGACATAAGTAAATTAAGTGACGGGGAATGGAAGGGATGCTGCAAATGTTGCAGGTCCCCGGGTTCCCAATGAGGAACCGCTCCGCTCCGCGCTCCCCGAAGATACCCCGCGGCTACATCCAAACCTCTGAAGGGTACCTTAGAATCGGCTCCCGACCTCACCAAAAAGCAGCGGAGTTGGAGCGGAGGGAGTAGGAAGGGGGAGACCAGGATGAAGCTGAAGTGAGCACCTCACACCCCGCAACAGCCGCTCCTCCCCAGGCAGTCCTAGAACCCGGCCAGAAGCTGCCGACTCCGATTCTTAGTCCTGCGCACCGGCCGTGACCTTGAACGAGTCCCTGATTAGTCCCATTTTACAGAAATTAAGAGTGGGAAAGAATCAAGTCCGTCGCGCTGGGTTGCTCCGGGCGCTTACCTGATGGTTTAAGGCGCCCCGCCGGCGCTCCAGGAGCGTAGTGGGTGCGCGGTGAAGCGCAGCCCAAGATCTACGCGGCCAGTGGAATCGCAAACCGCGAAGGAAACGCAGAGCTGAGCTCGGACCCCGGCAGCGGGAGAAAGGGGCGGTTCCGATTCTGCGACGACCCCCTAGCAAGTTCGATGCCCCCCCAAGACCCTCCGCAGAGGCGGACTGGCAGTGCCCCGGGGCCCTGGCTCAGGACGCGCACGGGGTGTACGGGGACACGAGAGACACCTCCATACACCCACCCCCGAAGTTGCGGCAACGTACGGGGGAGAGTGGCGCAAAGCTGCTGGAGGGGAGGGGACGGTACTCACACGGGCTGGCCGGGCTGGAGCAGGTCCGTGACCGGGGTCATCGATGGCGGCAGGGGTCATCGATGGCGGCCGCTCTCAGGCCACCGCGCCTCGGGAAGCCTGGGGCACCCGCCGCAAAGCGCCGCGTGGATTAGGAAGCAGCGCGCAGCAAGGCAGGGGCACGGGGCGGTAGGCGCGCCAGATCTGAGCTGCAGCGCTGCGGGGGCTCTGCCGCCAGAAGCGTAGCCGCAGCGGGAGCCCAGAGCGGGCGCGGGAGGCGGGAGCGCGACAGCGGCAGCGGCTGCGAGGGAGGCGCCCGCGCCGCAGGCAGCCAGGGCCAGCGTGGACGCAGCCCCTGCAGACACCTGCCGGCCAGGGCGACGACCAATCAGAGGCGCCCGGAGCGGGGGCGAGTGCCGGGCACCCGGTGGGAGGGGGGCGCGCGCTCGCGCCCGTGCTGGGGCCGGGGGCGCCTGCCCGGCGGGCTTCTCAGGCCCTCCCCTCCGCGCGCAGGCGGCCCGCGCGGGAGGGGCGCGGCGCGGCGCGGCAGGGGGCGGGGCTGGGGCTGAGCGCGCCGGGGACGGAGACCCGCGCCCGGCGCTCGGCTCTACCTTGAGGCGCAGTGCGGTGACGAGGCCCCGGCTCCAGGGTAGCCAGATGAGCCCTCAAGTCATTACCAGCTTTGAAGTAAGGGTTTTTCTTCCCTGCCCCTGCGCCCCGGGCGCCCGGACCCTCCCTGACAGCCGAATGCCTGGTAACCCGAATCCGGGGCCGGCCTGGCTTCCGGAGTGTGGGCGCCTTCCCTCCCCAGCCTCACCGAAGCCGGCGTGTCTCCAAAGACAGCTCTTCCTCACTTCATAGTGCGTGGCTATTTAAAGTCACCGTGGTGACCCATCCCCTGGTCTGGGTTCCTTTCGTCCTCTCCTGAATTTACTGTGCTAACGACACTCCTTCGTTCAACACACATTGACTGGTTTCGCTCTTGGCTCAGAGAGCTGGATCTCCCAGGCTACTGCTCTCCCAAGTGTCCCAAAGCCCCCGTCGCTGCCGCACCGCAGGACTAGTGAGCCCGCGCTGTCACAAGGACGCCCAAAGATTGCTGCCAGTGAGGACCGCATTCGGGCTCTTGCCTGGAGTTCCGGGTCCCGGAAGAAGGACTGGGAGTTGAAAGGTTCCCCTTCAGGCCAGCGCTTCATTGCGCGTTTGCATCCGTCAGGACACAGGGCCCAGAATCTTTCTAAAACGGACTGCCTCAGCCCTAACAACTCGGCTGTGGAAGCACATTATCAATTTTCGCTGCAGGACGGAAGTCGCGCCATCGGAATACAGCTACGTGGGTGATTCCTAAAACCCTGGGAACCGTCTCTCAGGACCGTGGATTGAGGCTGTTCTCTCCGTGTAAATTTGCGCAGTAGAAATGGACGGTTCATTTGCTGATCTGTCGGCAGCAGCCAAAAAGGCAAAAACGAAAAAACATTTACGAAGGGAACTTGGAAGGTAAAGAGTTGATTTCTCTAAAGATCTGGTTTCCTCTCAAGGCGATTTTATTATCCACAAATTGGTTAAAGTGGAAGAAAGTTTGTGTTTTGTTTCTATTTTATTTACATTCAATTTTAACTTTATTTGTCTGTGCTTGATTAACATTGGCAGTGGTACGAAAATTTAAAAGCGCAAATGAATACACGGTTAGCAAGTCTCCCTGCCACCCTTGTCTCCCAGCCTCTCAGTTTCTCTTCTGGAGGCAACCATTGCTTTTCACCTTCGTGCGTACCCTCCTAGAGAGAATCTACAACTAAATGTATTTCTCTAATATTCTTACTTTTACCTTTTGTTATACAAAATGGTAGGTCTAACTTCAGGCACAGATGGATTCAGGGGCTCTCAAGTGACATCAGAAGTATCAATAGAACTGGAATCTCAGCCCCCACCTTGTCTTTCTTCCTCCCTCCCCCTCCCCTCCTCTCTCGCTCCTCCTCTCCTCTCTGCTTTCCTCTGTGGGCTTCATTGTTAAGCTGACTTACTCCATGGTGGCCCCTCCACCTTCAGGCTTGTCTTCTCAGTGGTTAGGATCCAAGAATGAGGCAGTCTTTTCTTTCCCAGCATGCAAATTAAATTGCCCAAGAAGACTTATTTGCCCTCTTTCAGTCATCCTTTACCCCGTGAGCAGTCTGAGACTTGGGTATTCTGATTGTTTGCAAGGTCAGTGAGATGGACACAGTGGTGGAAGTAAGTTTGCCCAAATGTTTGCAGGTAGTTCATGACTGGTCATTGCTAATAAGCCACATGTAAATGCTCGTGTTCGTTCATGTCCAGACACTGTGAAGACCTTTGCTTTTGCAGCTGGATCCCAGGCCATCAGGGTGAAGTTTGGCATGTAGAATGTGAAAGGATTACTCTCCACATGCGGCCTGCCAGTGGCTGCATCATGACAAAAATGGGGACGGGGTTCAAAGGTTATTTGACATCATATAGGTGTTTGCAAAACTGACCTAATATATAAATTTACCTCTTTACAGACTCAGAATTAAGGTCCTAACATCTTCCCGAAGTTATAAACATTTTAAAAGAAAGACAAATAAATACAGAATAGTTCAATGATTTGGGCAAGTTCACAAATAAAACAGGAAGAAAGTACAGATGGAAATACAGAGACATTATGAGTCAGAAAGAGCCCCAGCTCCCTATCTGTCATCCTTTAGGTCAGAAACAGGCTTTTGTTCTTCACCGGAGTTATTATTCATTTTTTTAAACATTCCCCATGAAAAGTTTTGCACTTGAAGCTGATTTGGGTAACAATGAGCTGACAACAATATGACCTAAAATGTTCTCTCCACGATTACTCCATCCTGAGCTGTCATCCAGCAAAATTTTACTGAGTTCCAGCAATATCTACCCCTTCTTTGGCCCCTCATGACTCACAGGCTGTGCTTGCTTTTCCATTTTCTGCGTGATCTTGACCACTGTAAGAGTTTTAATGGATCCTTCCTTTATCAAGAAGAGCTCATTGACTTTTGTGCACCAAGGAAATGTATCGTGTCTTCTTTTATTTTATTTAAATTATTTATTTATTTAGGCTGTGCTGGGTCTTAGTGGCGGAATGCGGGATCTTTAGTTGAGACATTCGAACTCTTAGTTGCGGCATGCATGCAGGATCTAGTTCCCTGACCAGGGATCAGACCTGGGCCCCATGCATTGGGAGCACAGAATCTTACCAACTGGACCACCAGGGAAGTCCCTTGTGTTTTCTTTTAAAATGTGACTCAGACAGTCTGTTTCTTAGCCATAAGATTGATGAATTTATACTGGCAGGAAAAGGACATGTCTCAGGAGGATTCTGGGTAGAATTAAAAGAGCATTAATCACAAGACTGGGGTGCCAGTCTGACCTTACCATTTCCTGTCTGTGTGACCTTGGGCAAGTTACTTAACTTTGTTGAATCCCAGGTTCCCTGCATGTAAAATATGGTGTAATCCTCTCCATTGCCCTTTATTGTTATTAATTGATACAAGATTGTTATTAATTGATACAATGCATGTGAAATTGCTTTGCACATAATGAGATTTAATATATGTTAGTTATCTAAAAATTACAATTTTTAACCTGAAAAATGGACTTATAAGGGAAATTTCTATGCCATTTTGTGGCATTCTCTGGCATAGAAGTCGTGAGACCTTCACCCACTACTTCCCTATCAGCTGAAACATAATATCTGATTTTTTAAAAAATGTATCTCTCCCTCTTCCATGCCACTTAGCACTTCTTATGTAATATTTGGGTACATCTCCAGTCTTCCCAGCTAGACTGGAAATGTGTTGAAATTGGGACCACATCACATCCTTGTTTCCTATGGGCACCTGGAACATTATCTTGATAAATTGTAGACATCCAATAATTATGTGTTAAATGAAAAGTAAATGGGTAAAAGGAAAAATTGGACCTCATCAAAATTTTTGAAAGCATTTGTTCTGTGAATGACCCTATTAAGAGGATGGAAAGACAAATGATATATTGGGGAATATATTTTCAAATAACATCCAATGAAGGACTTGTATCTAGAATATATAAAGAACTCTCAACATTCAACAGTATAACCCCCCAAACAATCCAATTAGAAAATGGACAAAAGACGTCAAGAGATATTTCACCAAAGAGTATATACAGCTGGTAAATAAGCACGGGAAAAGATGCTCAACATTATTAGGAAAATGTAAATTAGAACTATAATGAGATATCACTACATACCTATCAGAACGGGTAAGATAAAAAACACCAAATGCTGGGGAAAAGACAGAGAAACAGTATCACTTATGCAGTGCTGGTGGGAATGTAAAATGGTGCAACCACTTTGGAAAATAGTTTGGCTGGGTTTTTTTAAACGAAAATCAGACCTACCATACAACCCAGCAATTCCACTTTGGGCATTTATCCTAGAGAAATGAAAACTTACATTCACACAAAAACTTGTACAAGCCAATTCACACACAGCCCTACCATGAGACAGCAGAAGAGGAGAGGACCACGACACACATCTAGTTTGCCTGTTGAATGAGGAAACAAGATGGACCTCACTGGATTAAGTAAACACTCATGTCTTTGGACAACTCAAGGCAGGGGAAAACTTCAAAATGGAAATCCTGGATTTTCTGCTCTTCAGCAGTGATGAATTAGAAAAATAAAAGACATATGACCAAATGTGTATCTCAAATTATGAAACAGATCATACTGGACTAAATAGAAATGCAGATAAAAGAATTTATTGTTTCTAGTATCTACAGTATTTTTCTATTTTTTAGAACTATTTCCATTTTTTTAGAAGAATTAATATTTTATTATACAGCTATTTGTTTCCTACAAAATAACAGCTTTTAAAAAGCTTTGCTGCTTTCTGCAATAAAGTGGATTCTATCTTGGAAGGACAATGTAGATGTAATAATAGAAACTTTGTCATTACACTGACTAGGGCATCTAATAAGGGATCCTGATGCTGCTGAGAGTTGATGGTAATAACGGTATTATTTTATAGGGCATATAGGTGACTACTGACTTACAGAGTCTTGATATGTGACTCTCTCCTGTTACGATGTTTCTTACTATAAATCGGGTCCCTACAATAAAGCCCAGACTTGGTAATAACCTCTATAGCCAAATCAGATACACTGCTTCTCTGAATCCCAAACCAGTTCAAATCCTTGGCAGCCGACTCAGACTGCAGCTGTGCTAAGGATTAATAAAATTAGCAGTAATACCCAGAAACTTAGGGCCCTGTGTGTGAGTGTGCATCTCCTTCATAACAATCCTCAAACCCTGGGGCTTGGTTTAATTATCTTGATCTCATTCACTGAGGCTTAGCAAAAACGTTGCTATTGAATGGCAAAGTCAGGCATCACCAAAGAAAAGGAAATAGATGAGGCTGCCCTGTTTCCCTCTGCCTGATCCTCCGTACCCTGCTCTGCATTTTCGTTATTCCATAGCATTTGTCACCCTTTAACACACTATTAACTTTCTTATTCTGTTTCCTATTTATTGTTTGTCTTCCCCCACTGGAACATAAGCTATGGGAGGGCAGAGTTCTTTGTTTTGTTCACAGGTATCTCCAAGTGCCTTGGACAGAGCCTAGCACAAAGGAAGTGCTGGATGAAAACGTACTGAATGAATGAAGATGCCAGAGAAAATTTACACCACCATTTACAATTCAAAGATGTTCAGAGGCTTTCGTGTGTGCTGAATATTCATACTGATATTTTTTCATCAGGTGACCTGAATTTTCATGTATTTTAAAGTTCCTTCAAGAAGTGAAGAATCTTTATGCTCTTTGCAATATTACCAGTTCATTGAGGATATTCCTTGGCTCAGCAATCCCCCCCTCCACCAGCACCACCACCTTTAAGAAAGAGCCAAGAGGCTTCTGGTTCCAGGAGACAGAAAAGTGGATTTTACGTGGAACATAAAAACCTAAGTAAGGGTGACGGAAAGGAGGATATAATGTAGGGGAAGTTTCTACTCTGTAGGAAGAGAGGAAAAAAAGAAGGAGCACTCTCTCTTCCAGGAGAGGAAGAGAATAATTTGGAAGCAATGTGAGTACCCTGGAAAGACACTACTTCGTTCTCCCAAGGATCCAGGACTAAATCGTTTCTTGGTCCTTTCAGAAATGTGGAAGGGTGATGAGAAAATGGAAGCAAAAGAGCATTTGAAGTGGACCCTGAATGCAGAAGGGGCTAGTAGAGTTGAGCCCCTGAGAGACTGAATACACAAATGGACAGCAGCCAGACCATATATGGCAACAGGACTCTGACCCAAGACCTCTCCAGCAACCAGCTCAGGAAGACAGACCACATCTTCTGCAGCAATCAGCCCTCAGTGGACTTGGCCAGTGGCTACCAGCTTCCTTATTTTTTTTGTCCCTGTTTCCAATTAAGACTAAGTAGAGAATGCCAAATATGCTCCCAAACCAATCACATAGGCTGCTCTTCTCCTAGTTAACCTACCTCCAGCTTCCCCCTGCCGACAGCCTCCAATCAGAGCATGAGTGAAGGCTTCCCTCTTTTTCATTATAAAGCTTTCCTAGTCCCCTGCTTGCCTTTGAGTTTCTGCCAAACACAAACTCTAAATAAAAAGCTTCTGTTTGTTCTCATTTGGTGGGCTTCATTTATTTCCATAGTTTTCCTAAAGGTCCCACCAAGACATTCCGCATTGCTTACGACTGCAGACCCCAGCCTTCAACCAGGCTCGATACCCACAGGAGCCACCTGTGGCTTGTCAAGTGCTCACCAACACTGCAAGTCAGCCCTGGGTCTGGACTCCACCCTCTCTGTGTTGAATTCCTCAGCTATCTGTTCTCGGTTTTGTTATTGGTCCCCATTTGTTTGGCATCCTTGGCGGAATCAGGTCATTCTTTTCCAATCCATTTTGCTCTCTGTTTTGCGTAGTGTCGTCTAAAAGTGTCCTATGAAGGACAATCACAGGGGAGAACACAGGCATAGGACCTATAAGCTTAAATTTGTGGTTCTCACTAAACCGGAGTCCAATTAAACAAATTTTGCCAAGTTACCAATAAAACTAGGTGAGGTTCTCTTTCTATAATATTTGTTTGTTCTGAGAGCTTGGCTCTTATCCCAAGAGGATGTTCTCTTTGGTTTTCCACCTTCCTGGAGGTGCCAATTGTCAGACCTGCGATCAGAGGCAGCCAACCATCAGGCTGGGAGTCCGAGATACAAAGTGCATATGCATCACTTTGGATTCACTGTTGCCTGCTCTCAAGGATCATCTAAGTCTCAGTCCTCTCCCCCTCGTCCAGGAGAAGCTCCTCCTTTCTACCTGAACTCTTGTTAACAATCCTAATTCTTGTACCTATTGCTCTAAATAGCATAACTTCATCAGTGATGATTTGGATCTTCAGTAGCCACTCTGGAAACATTTGACTTGAACAAAATTGTTCATTTGAGAAGCATCTTAGAAAATAAAGGGACTAAGATTTCTCAGTTTTAATGGGCAGCATTTTTTCATGCAGAAGCCTCCAAATGAAATTCTGATCAAAAAATTGCCTCACTGAAAGATCCTTTGACCAAAGTTAAATAGCAACCTGACAAACTTAAGCAACAACAAACTAGACTCATTTCCTGAATAAATTCTCCCTCTTTGTCCTTCAGTTGCCTCCCTATATCCAGCTCTCCCACTATCCTCCCTTTTTAAAATAAATTTATTTATTTATTTTTGGCTGTGTTGGGTCTTCGTTGCTGCGCATGGGCTTTCAGGGGCTACTCTTCCTTGCGGCGTGCGTGCTTTTCATTGCGGATTGCAGTGTCTTCTCTGTGGCTGAGTACAGGCTCTAGGCACGCAGGCTTCAGTAGTTGTGTCTCGTGGGCTCTAGAGTGCAGGCTCAGTAGTTGTGGCACACAGGCTTAGTTGCTCCGCAGCATGTGGGATCTTCCTGGACCAGGGATCGAACCCATGTACCCTGCACTGGCAGGTGGATTCTTAACCACTGCGCCACCAGGGAAGTCCCCCACTTCCCCCTTATCCTTCTGATCTCTTTCCTTCTACACTTCTGTCAACTCCTCCCTCTTCGTTCCCTTGTCCAGATCTCCTACCTTTTCCTACTAACTCTCCTAAAACCCCGTATACCAATTGTTTCTAAAAATCCATCCCTCCCATGAGTCAGGTGTGCCTTGGGCCTGAGCTGAATTAACAGTTATAATTCAGAATTTCTCTAACCCAGACAAGGACAGCTACTATTTGGAGAATTTAGACTTCCTTTGGATATGTATGTCTCAAGGTTACTTGAATTATGTTAACTTGTACACATGTTGGTTAAAATCTCAGATGCTCAATCCTGGATGGCAAAAACTGATTGAACTAATACAGAAAGGAATCTACAGAGTCCCTCTTTTTACAATAAACCCAAGGGTCAAAAGGGGCCTCCCAATTAGGGCAAAAAGCCGTACCCAAAAGATTCTCAGTAAAATTTGATTAGTTAATTCAATCATGCACGCAGAGAAAAGAGGAAACTGTAGGTGATTACAGCCATACAATCCACTACCTCAGGGATACATCAGTTATCCCTCCATGATCTGGTAACTGGAAGACCCATGCTTTTAGGAGTTTCACCTCTGATATTCTACCCTGCTGCATGCAGAGATGGCAAAAAATTGCAAGGGACTCATGTACTCAATCTTATCATCAACAGGTTAAAGCTGCCTTCCCGCAACATCTTCCTACACAGCCTCAGCCTCCTCGTGATCTGAAACCAGGAGATTTCATGTATTGGAAGGGACACTGGAGAAAAACTACTCTTGAACTTCATTGGAAGGGACTTCATCAGGTACTGTGACAACAAATACAGCAGTGAAACTCCAGGGAGTCAGTCCTTGGGTCCATGTTTCATGACTGAAGAAACAATTCAGAATTCCACACAGCTGGTAGGCTGTTCCAGTAAGGGACCGCAAATTTAGGATTCTCAGAATTCCTGTACTCATAGCCAACCTTTGGAAGTAAACAGTTGTCCTAGGACCTTTGGAATATACAGATAGTAGACAGCTTCTGCCCCAGACATGGGACTAAAATCCCATTTTGTTATTCATCTACTTGGTTATAACCATTCTTCTCATTTTCTATAAACCTCTGGTTATTGTCCATCCATCCTGGCCCCTTTTCTCTTCTCTTTCCTCTTTATTACAATTGTTAGATTAAAGCACACTTTCTAACACCCAAACAGTAGCCACTAATCTGAATCTTACTGATTCAGGAATATTTCATCCATCACCATGATCATCACGATAAAAAACTCTGGACAATTCCAGTCTTATCAAGCAAGATCATAGGGAATTACGGCCAATGGCATTTGCATCTACACAAACAAATGAACTTAAATAAATCAACATGCAAATTTGGTAGTGTCCTCTCTCCCAGAAAAAGAACCAGTTATTACAACTGGTTCTACATTTGCATTCAACAGCCTTTATGGGATGATGAGCCAATTACTTGCCACCTGGAAGAGATTAATAACGATCCAAGTATGTAACTCGGCTACTGAAGGCCTTTCTTCTGACCTCCCGCTGTCGACAGCTCTTTTTCTCCTGGATTTCCATGTGCCCCCTACTGGATACTATTTCCCTTGCAACCAAGATGCCTGGTCTTGTTTTCCTCAGGCTAATACCTCAAGCACTTTAGGAATAGTATTCCAAGACTTGTCTGTTCAGGAAGACCCTAATTCTATGTATCACCAACTTAGAAAATTCCAACTCAGATGCAAGTTCCCAAATGAGCCTACCCTTGATGATTCAAGCACTCCAACTGGGGAAATTACTAATTGTTTATGTGAACAATCAGAGCAGTGTTCCCAATGGTGTGAATCATTCAAGTAGAAAGTACTCTAAGAAGCTTATTAACTTTGGCAGAAGTTATTAGCACTACCATCTCCATTTGGCAGATGAAATACAGACCAATCTTAACTCATCGGCACAAGTAGTGATGAACAATTGCATTGCTCTAGATTTCTCGTTGGCTAGTCAGGGAGGTGTCTGTGCCATTGCTAACACTTCTTGCTCTACTTAGATTAATGAAACAGGCAAAGTCGAACAGGCAATACGTTGCCTTCTGGAGAAAACTACTTGGCTTTTTAAAGTTGTTCCTCATAGCCCATAGAATTTGTTCACTTGGCCTAGGTTGAGCAATTGGGTTCCTGGTTCTAAAGCTTCTTATCTTATAGGGACCGTTAATTATTCTTGTCTTTGTCAGAGATCATGATACTGACCCCTTGCATTTTGTCCAGAATCATGACTCCCCCTGCACAACTGCTCTCTCGCCAGCTAATCACCATGATGCTACAACAACAAAAAGCTCAAGATGATCTTGCAATACAGTTGACCATGAAGACAACTGAACAATTGCCAAACAGTGACGATCTGGATCTGTAGCCTTTCCTGAGTTGGTCTGAACATCATACAAGTGAAAGGATGACCGAAAGGGGGACTGAGAGACTGAATATACAAATGGATAATGGCCAGCACAATATATAGGGCAGTAGAATATTGACTCAGAACCTCTGCAGCAGCCAATTCAGGGGCTGAAAACACAACCTGTACAGCAATTGGCCTAGAACAATTAGCACTTTGTTAATAATTGCCAACTTTTCGCCCCAGCTTCCAACTGAGGACCAACCAAAGAAAGCCAAACATGCTTTCCAAACCAACCTCGTAAGATGCCCCACTTCCAGTTAGCCTGCAGCCAGATTTCCTATGCCAACAAAACCTTCAGTCAGCACATACCTAAAGCCTTCCTTTTTTCTTTCAGTATAAAGCTTTTCTACACTCCTGCCTGCCTTGACTCTACCAAACACTAGTGATGGTGGCTTCTCATTTGCATGGTCTCCATTTATGTCCACAGCCCATCTGGAATTCTAGAAGGAGACAGACTCACTTGGATCCCATCTGGCAACACAGAGCAGCTGCTGCCAAATAGGAATGGAATTGTGGCAGATTTAAAGTGAGAAAGAACAGGAGATGGCACCGTGGTACTCCCTTGGCTCCTATCCAGCAAGGAAGGAATTCATAAATCTCTATATACTCCCTGTGAAAGAATGTGGACGGTACTAGGAGTTGAGAGAGCCAGCAAGCTTGTAGGGGCCACTGTTGGGGGGCACTGGGCAATACTGCTGCAGGGGATGTGAGGTGGTTTGCCATTGGAACTGATACAGGATTTGTCTGAAATTCAGAGGCTCCGTGATGACATTAAGAGCCAAAGCGGGGTCAGGTCATCAATAGAAAGACCCCAAATCCTCACCATGCCAAGAACACTATATTAGTTGCTGTGTAACAAACCAACTCAAAACTTAGCAACTTAAAACAGTAAGCATTTATTTAGCTTATCATTCTATGGGTTGGCTGGGTGGTTCCTTGAATTGGGCTGGCTCGACTTTTATTGCTAGGCCCATTCAGGAAGTAGGTTGACTGATGGCTGAATGATCTAGGATGGGCTCACTCACTGAGGTCATCTAACAATTCCTTTTAGTGATTTTCTGTGCTTTTCCTTCACTACTTTTGTTCTCTCTCCACCATTCTGAAAATAAGCCAGAGTTGCACTTTCAAGGCATTTACAAAAACATTTTTGACTATTTATCAGTTAATCAGCAAGCACAGTGATGCTCCTGGGAATAATTTACCTGGCAGTCTCCTTCTAACGTGAATTTTCACCTTCTTTCCATGTATGACCTTAAAACTCAAACACACTACAGACTCTACAGTATTTTTTAAGATAAGCATAGGCAGGAGACAGGGGCTGTCCACACTGACGTTTCAGTCATTTGAAGCTCTCTTATTTCTTTGCCATATGAAAAATGAGAATGTAGCATTATTCCCATGTGATGGCCGTATATCATACAGGAAGTCCTGCAATTCAATGAACAAAGCTCAATTAATATTACTAGAAGGAAACCCTGTTTCACTAACGAAGAGCCTCCCAGGGTTTACTGTACAAGGAGAGACAATTCCTAGAGGACTGGGTGACGTTTTAGGCATCATTCCTATTCCATCACTAAAATTTATTTCCCATAGGTGCTCATGGCTGCATCTATCATGTTGACCTCAGTAGATTGCTACCCTTCCTCCAATAAACATATCCAAACAGGGATACAAATCCTTTCCTTGTGTCTCCAGAGGACACTCGAGATAAGATTTTTTAAAAAGTCATTGACGATCAGGGGGAAATGGAAATAATATAGAGAGTACCATTATTTGAGACCAGTGTTTTCCAAATTTTGTTCCACAGAACATTAACTTGGGGAACTATTAGAAGATGTTCCATGAGAAAGATGTTTTGTGGTTGAACAAAGTTGGGAAATGGTATACGCTATACCTGCTCCATATATACTAAAACATAACATGAGCATAATAAAGGCTCTGAGAAGTCCTGCAACAGACTTCTAGCTTTTCCTAATCCAGTGATTTTCAAGTTTATGAAAGCATGGAACCCTTTAGTTTAGCACACAACCAATATTTTATGGACAGCCTGCCTTATGATACCAGTTTAGACACCTGTACTGTACCTCAGCCATTACAAATGGACCCCATAAGGCAGAGATTGTGCTGGCGTCTCTTCTTTCCCACATCCCTCTTCAGCTTCTACATAGTACATGCTGTCCTCAAAGTTCAAGATGAACTCCTCCATGAATAGACAAAGAGAAGGAGGTCAAGGCTTTCTCATGACTACTTGAACTCTGCACTTACAATTCTTCTTTCTCTCTGAGACATCTTTCCTTTTCAAGATGAGTAGTACCTGGAATCCATTCTCACAAGACAGGAGAGAACTGTAGAACAGTTGTCAAGAGCAAGAACTCTGGAGTCTGACTCTACCCCATCTTAACTTAAAATCTCCATGCTTCAATTTTCTCATGTATAACATAACATGGTAATAATAGTAACTACTTCATAGGATGGTGTGAGTATTACATGGGTTAAAGCATGTGAAATACTTAGAACAGGGTCTGGAATATAGGGTGTATTCTGAAGTGTCAGTAATTATTCATTTCACTTAGATCTGGCAGCCCTCAGAAGAATATCCCCATCAGACTGCAATGCTAATTTCAAATGCATACAAAAGGGACACATCTTGAGGAGGTAGGGAATTGTTTTATCCTGGTTGCAAATATTTTGACAGCATGACTTTCTGTGTGGTATTACAATAGTTAATTGATACATTTTGCATTTTCATTTCTGTATTTTATAATTACAAAAGTAACATGTTATAACACTGGGAGCCTATAAAACATAAAGAGGCATTAAAGGGAGAAATGCACTCAAATTATCTGTCTTTAGAAACCCCAGTGGTAATATTTTGTTATATACATATATATATATATGACATAATACACTTCTAGAAATATTTTTCTCTTGACAAAAAATTATGTACACTTTTCCATGTCAATTAATATTCCTTAGAAACACTATTTTAACAGCTGCAGACTAACCCATCCTATGAATATATTATCGTTCATCCCTGAGTGGTTCATTCACTGGGATGACTTGGTGAACTACCCATCACAAAACCAGTGTTTTAACAGGAGGAGCCCACACAGTGTTCATCTGCTGAAAGATTACTAAGCCCTGTCAGTTCTTTCCATCGGATTTCCCACTCATACCATGTCCACCTCCTAGTCTTCATTATTTTTGAGGGTAAATGAATTCAAGTCAAGCTCGTCCATAAGTCAGCCAGAGAAAATCAAAAGACTCAAAGACAGGGCTTATTAAATAAGATTAAAGGAAATGGTATTCTTTTGTCCATGATCTGTCAGTTCTTTCTATACTTATTATTCAAGCATCAACAACATCTCTTGCTTCACATTTTACTTAGCGTCCTTCTACTTTCTATAAAAACAGGAGTATTCCCTAGAATGCATCTCATTCCATAACACGTCAGGGCATAAAACTGGCAACACATCCTTCCTTCATTTTCAGGAGAAAATGAAGAGCTCTGGTATGCTTCGGGAATAAAATATGGTAGAAAGTAAGTTATCCAGAGATCCAAATACTGAAGCACGTAAAATACAAAATTTGATCTTAATGGGCTTTTTTTCCTAGTGATCTTCTATGTTTCAAATTATGCAAGTAGAATTAGGAATGAGTGAATTTGCTTTGGTGCCAGTGGTGATGGCAGAATCTACAAAGCAGTGAGCGATCAACCAGTTGGAAACATCACAGCAGCCGAATTTTCACATTAGAGGCAATGAGATACAGAGTGTACTATGCATTGGATGTCTATTATTTTTTTACCTTTTGGCAATTGTCACTTCTTCACAGTCCATCTCATTGTTCCAGCTTCTAGGAAGTCCATCTCATTGTTCCAGCTTCCACGTGTCTAACCCCCTGAGCTGGGTTATTCAAGTGAGATCACTAATATTCAGTTGAGGGACTTTCACTCCACTATTGAGAAAGAGGGACTATTAATAAAACTGGACTTGACATGAGTAGAATAAGTGCCAGAGCTGCTTACAGCCATCTTTCTGAGAACAAAGGTGTGTGCTGCATAAGAAATCATTCTAAATTATTTAGTTCATCATTTTGTGGGCTGCCGGTGTGGGCTGGGCTCAGCTGAGTGGTTTTGTTGGTCTTGGCTGGACTCACTTCGTACATGAGTGGGCAGGCCTGGCTGGGCTAGGAAGGGATGGCTTGTCTCTAGTGCTCTCATGTGGGCTCTCATTATCCATCAGACCAGCTCAGGCTTACTCGTATGGCAGAGTCATGGTTCCAAGGACGTCAGCAGGAGCATGCTAGGCCTCTTGAGGACCAGGCTCTCAACTGGGGTGACCTCACTTGCCCCGCATTCTAGTTGTCAAAACAAGTCTCAAGTCCAGGCTGGATTTAAAGCAGTGGAGAAATCGACTCCATCTCCATGTAGAAAGAGCTACCAAGTCACATCGCATGGAGGCCTAGATAAGGGGAAGGAAATCATTATGGTCTTTTTATAAATCTCCATCCATGTGCCCATCTTCTGGCCACAGTTATTCATGTCCTTTCCACGTGCAAAATACACTTACCTCCTCCCAAGACCTCCTTCTATCTGGATTGGAGTCCATGATTTGGGGACCAACATTCTGCCACAGGAGGCCTCCCTTGATTGGAGGCCTGTGAATTAAAAAGACCCACCCAACATGCAAATGTGAAACATGGACAAGATGACCAAAATAGACTATCCCATTCAAAATACTCTGTCAAGGACAATTCACGCTGTGAAAAACTTTGTAAATTTCACAGACCAAAGGACCCCATCACTGTTGGAGAAAGTCATTGAGGGACATAACAGTTGACCCTCAAACTGGACCTGCCCTTGGAATGTTTGTTCTGCCCACTGTTGCCACACTAGGAGCTGTTTCAAGGATCCAGCCTTAGGAGCATAAGGTGTTGTTGAGACCACCTGGACGGTATATGTGACTGAACCTAGTTAAGGCCTCTATATAAACTTTTAACATTCTGGCAAGCAGATGAGATCTACTTGTCTTGCAGCCACCCAAGACAAGCCTCCTGTGTAAACTCCCTTGCTCATTAAACCTGCCACCTACTAATCTGGAATTGTCCTCTCTTTTTTCAGTCCCTCCTTGCCCTCTGTGTGCGGGACCCAGTTTGCAAACCAACAGTCACAGAACAGGAGATGCTGCAGATTGCAGGCTGCAGAGAAGGGTCCCAGCAAGAGGCAGTGAAGCATTTTTTAAGTAGCTGTTTTCTTCTTTGGTCTCTGCAGATGCTGACAACACAAATCCTGGTTCTAAGTGACTTGGCCAGATTCCTATCTACAGATCAACCAGGATTTTCTGGTAAATAAAACATTCATGCATTTTTTATTAGTGCATGATGCTTTTTTGAAGTTGTTATTGTCATTTTAGAGTACACCCTAAATCCTGAAGTTTAGTACAAGATATGATGAGTGAACTATTTACACTGTGTTTTATCATTAAAATTTAGGGTTTTCTACTTTTTTTTCTATTTTCTACTAAGTCTAGATTTAATTGAGTCCTAGGATGTATTTTTGTTAACTAAAGGTTTTCTAAACCTTAGGTAGCTTTTTAACATTTTTTAAACTTTTTGTTAAGAGACAATATACCTATAGAAAATTACACCTACCATATGTGTATAACTTGATGAATTTTCCAATTGCACACATTTGTGTAAACAGCATGCAGATCAAGAAACAGAGTGTTAAAAAAAAAAAAAAAAGAAACAGAGTGTTGGGCCTCCCTGTTGGCACAGTGGTTGAGAGTCCGCCTGCTGATGCGGGGGACACGGGTTCGTGCCCTGGTCCGGGAGGATCCCACATGCCACGGAGCAGCTGGGCCCGTGAGCCATGGCCGCTGAGCCTGCGCATCCGGAGCCTGTGCTCCGCAACGGGAGAGGCCACAACAGTGAGAGGCCCGCGTACCACAAAAAAAAAAAAAAAAAAAAGAAACAGAATGTTACCACTACCCCTCTGGTAGATAGGGCTTCTCAACCTCAGCATTGTCGATGTTTTAGGCTGGACAGTTTTTTGCTGCCAGGAGCTGTCCTGCGCATTGTAGGATGTTTAGCAACACCCCTGGTCTCTATCCACTAGCTGCTGGTAGCAACCCTCTTCCTCAGTATGACAACCAAAAGTGTCTCTCCAGACATTGCCCAATATCCCTTGGGGATCAAATTATACCTGGTTGAGAATCACTGCCTCTAGGGTAACCACTATTATGACCTCTAATAGCATAGATTAATTTAGCCTGTTTTTTACTTTATATAAATACTCCACTTGTATCTGGCTTCATTCTCTGAATATTATATTTGTGACAGTCACTCATATTTTTGTGTGTAGCTGTAGACTGTTCATTCTTGTTGCTGTGTAGGACTCTGTTACAAGAATATACCACAATTTATTTATCCATTCAACTATTGAAGGGCATTTTGGTAACTGCTAGTTTTTAACATATATATATATACACACACACATATATATATAATTTTTAAACTCATTTATTTCTTATCATACTTTATATCCCCAATTACATACCATACCTTCTAAAAATTTTTTTGAAGTTAAGGTGTCTAAATTTTGGAAATTTTGTTAACCTGGATCAAATCACATGCTAGGCATTTAAGTAAAGTACATTTTTATAAATTTATTTATTAGTTATTATTATTTTTGGCTGCGTTGGGTCTTTGTTGCTGCACGCAGGCTTTCTCTAGTTGCAGCGAGCGGGGGCTACTCTTCGTTGCAGTGCGCAGGCTTCTCATTACAGTGGCTTCTCTTGTTGCGGAGCACGGGCTCTAGGCAGGTGGGCTTCAGTAGTTGTGGCTCGTGGGCTCTAGAGCACAGGCTCAGTAGTTATAGCTCACGGGCTTAGTTGATCTGCGGCATGTGGGATCTTCCCGGACCAGGGCTCAAACCTGTGTCCCCTGCACTGGCAGGCAGGTTCTTAACCACTGTGCCACCAGGGAAGCCCTAAGTAAAGTATTTTTTATGGTAGCTTCTTAAAGAAACCCAGAGTGGGCCACCGATCCTGAGGATGAAGTTGGGAGTGGGAAGAGAAGAAGAGTCCAAGTTCAGTGCACCCAGTATTTACTGAACACCTGTGACTGTAAGGCACTATTGGTGGTTCTGGAAATGTGAAGTGAATAAGACAAGTTCTATGCCTTTGAGAAGTTTGTCAGTCCTTTCCTCCTACTGATGGCCAATCTTTCTCTCCCAGGCCTGATATGATCTAATGGTACCTCCTGCTTGGAAGGTTGCCTCTGATGAGAAGATCTGGCTAGTGCCAGGAGCTGTATCTCCTTTAGGTCTTTGTCAAGAAGGATAAAAGCAGGGGCCCTGGGGGACTTCCCTCGTGGTCTAGTGGCTAAGACTTCATGCTCCCAATGCTGAGTGACCAGATTTGATCCCTGGTCAGGGAACTAGATCCCGCACACATACTGCAACTAAGAGTTCGCATGCCGCAGCTAAGAAGCCTGCATACCACAACTAAAAAAAAGGGGGGGCGGCAACAAAGGTCCACATGCAGCCAAATAAATAAATAAATATAAAAAAATAAATAAAGCGTACAGTTCAATAGCTTAAAAAAAAGGTAAAAAAGCAGGGGCCCTGGGGTTGTAGCCCCATCACCAGGGTAAGGAAACAGGGAGGGGTTTTGAACAGAAACCTTAGCTAAGAATAGGCAAGGTGCAGTCTACAGAGGCAAAATGTGCCCAGTCTTCCAGAGACCCAGGGGAGTCTGCATGGGGCATGGGGGGAACGGTGGTAGACACAGCCCCCAGGAAATCCAGCTAACAGAGAGGATTGAAATGCTAGTGATGCTGCACAAATCACTTTATAAATCTAAAAAATTCATTTACATTCATAACACGCATCCTTCTAGACAAAGGAAATGTGAGCCTGGAGAAAGAATGACTCTGCAGGGCTTCTCTTTTTAAAAAATAGGCGAATGTGGTCTTTAATAGGTTTTAACCAAGATGAGCAACTGCCCTTTTACAAGAAGAGTTTCATCATCAGTATTCTCTAAAGCATCTTTGTCTCATCTTCACTACCCCAATATTTCCTTAACTATCTACAACTTCAGTACAGTGAAAACAAAGGCCAGTGGAACTGGTGTCTTCCTTCCTACTTATTCATCCTGTCAGCGAAAAATTAATCAGTTGATCTAAGAAAGAACTGGAAAATTTTATTCGAGCCAATTTTGAGGATTATAACCCAGGAAGAGCATCTCGGAAAGCTCTGAGAAATGTTCCGCCCGTTAAAAGTCAAGACAGTTTATATAAGTTTTTTGAAACAGAGGGCTGTACAATAAATGACGTATTATTGACAGTTTACATAATCCAGATTTAAGCGCCAAGATCAAGAAGGAATGTTATCTTTTAAGGAGTTGTTTTGTTGGTGCTAGGAGAATGTTGCAGTTTATGGTTGAGCAGGTATTCCTACTGATGGGGTAGGTTTGGTCGATGCATAATGCAGATAAACAATGCACAGAGGGAGGCCAAAGGGCAGAGAAGAATTTTTATATTCTTGTCTTGCTATAAACATGAATTTTGTTTCACAGTTCTTCTCAAGTTTCTGAGACTTTCACTTCTCTTCCTCAGTTTATGTTTCTTCATTGTTACTACACGCTCTTTAAACCCAGTACCATTTAATTAAATTGACCAAAAGATTATGTTGTGAGTTTATTTAGGATTAACCTTTCAATTAAGGTCTCATTATAATTATCAAATTATAAATACAAAAAAATTAAAGAATTTCAATCCAACATTGGAGGGTTTCTAAATTTTCTCTTAAGTAAGTCAATAGGAAATAGAGGAATATGTTCATTTTTATTACCATGTGCATACTCATTATTGAATAGATCGTTGCAATAAACTCAGGCCTTATTTCCAAGAAAATTTTAGATGGCATTTGTGAAAATGATATTTCAACTGCTCTACTGGACAATCCTTTAAGCACCTTGCCTAATTCATTAAAAAAGCAACAGGCAAAGCAAAAGCAAAGCAAAAGCAAACCAAGCTCACGCAAGCTTTTTAATGGTCCTGTTGTGTGCAGGCAGGAACTGCCAGCCTCCCCTACACCACCCCCCATTCCCCTAAGGCCAGTTAGCCAATTAGAAGAACAATGAGTCATTCAATCACTGAACTGTAGCCTTAATATTCAAAAGTCAGACTTTTATTTTTGTTTCTTGTCCAGCAGGAAAATCCCAAAAGAATACATTTTTCAACGAATTTATTCATCACATGCTAAAATGATCCAGAACAAATATACAAGACCTTCCATTGAACTACTTGTGCCTTCCCGTTAATCTGTCTCAAAAAACTTTCACTGCAAGGGATTTGTAATGGGTTATCACATGATAACAGAAGTGTTTTTCTCTTTAAATTTCTTGCTTACTTATTTGTAAATTCCAATATTATAAATTATCGTATAAATAAGTATACTTATTATTTAAAGGAAACTGTGCAGATTTTTGTAAAGCAAAGTGTGTATATATGTTCATTAAAACATAATCTACACATATATATAATATGTACATCTGTGTGTGTGTGTACTCACACACAGTAGTACATAGCTACCTATCTAGTATGTTAGACACACATATACTCATGCACAGTGTATGTAACATATGTATATACATATGTATACATACACACACACATATACATATGTATTCACATGCATGCAGTACAAAATAATGGTTAAGAGTATGGACTCTGCAACCAGTCTACTTAGATTTAAACTCCAGATCCATATGGTAACAAAGGCAAGTTAGTTAACATGTCAGTGCCTCAAATTCTTTATCCTAAAATGAGAATAATATTTATATCAATTTCATAGGGTTGTCGTAGGGCTAAATGAGTGAATATATATGCACAGCTCTACACAGAACTTAGAACAGCATCCAGCCCGTGGAGAACTCTATGTAAATATCTGCCTGTAATTAATCTGCATGTATTTGTGTACGTAGTACAGGTGTAAATGATTACGCCCTCCTGTGTCTATTTTGCACATTTGAATTTTTTGCATACTAGACTTTTCTTCATGGGGGATAGATGTATACACTTAAAGATAGTCAGAAATTTTACTTCTACTAACCCTTCTTCTACCGACTCTACTTCTCCAGGCTAAATCAATCTAACTTTTGACTTTTGCCTCACATGTTTTATATTCCAAACTCCTCAAATCTTTTCATTCATTCTTTTCTTGAATCTTCCTAGTTTTCCACACCTCTAGGGCCATCATCAAACACCAAAGTGTTCACCGTGTTCTAACTGGGATGTGATCATGCAACTGTGACACCCTCTTCAGGGCTGTGAGTTCTTCAAGGGGGATGGAGATCAGCTCTGGTTCCTGGATCCCGTCCCTGAGTGCCTTGTAATTGGCTCTGCCCAGAATGTGCATTCATTCAGTGTTACCCTGGCACCAGCGGGTTATACACCAGTGGTTAGCCACCTGGCTGCACATAAAAATCACCAGGAAGGCTTTTAACAAATACCAACCCCTAGGTACACCCAAAGCAATTAAATCAGAATCTCTGGGGGTGTGGTGGTACACTGCTATTTCTTAAAAGCTCCTGTGTGGGTCTCAAATGCAGTCAAGGTTAACAACTAGTGCCATATAGAAAGGACCTCACCATCAAAAAGATGTCTGCATCTTTGCTCCGCTGCAGGTAAGGTGCTGGCATGTATATTCCTTATGGAATGAGGGTGGCGACATCTTCCCACCTTCTCAAAGAAGGTCAGTGGACAGCTTCCTGAGGTTGCGCCCCCCATCTTGTCACCAAATGCCTCCAGAAAAAAAAAGTCTGCACAGTGAGCTTGGAAATCGTGTTTTACAGCAACAGTTCTCAAATTTTTCTTCTATTGACACATATGTGATGAACAGTATTTACGGGCATGACACTGTCCTGCTGTGACAGGCGAGGGCCAATTCCCAGCTGTAATTCTATTTAAAGATGTATTTAAAAATGCAAGTTAGTGCAGTGACATAATTACAGGAATAATTTGGGCTGTTATTAAACAAACTAAATAATTTGCAAACTTAGGTACTTTAGCTGCTGTTCATTTATTCAATAAATATGTATTGAATGTCTACTCTCTCTAGGCACTGATCTAGATGCTGGGCATGAAAAAAAATTTCTTGTTCCCCATGGAAATTACATTTTAGGGTAATTACATTTTAGTGAGGAGACAGACAGTAAACAAATAGAATCAACAAATGTGTATGTGGGTGTGGGGGGCGGTTACAGGTAAATGTTATAAAGAAAAGAAAAGGAGAAGATGAGAGAGTGCCTTGGGCAATAGATCAGTCAGGAAAGACCTCTCTGAGGAAGTGATACTTGAGTGGAGAGAGATCAGAAGGAAGTGAGAAGGCAAGCCTCTGGTGTCTGGGGGAAAAATGGTCCAAGCAAATTGCAAAGGCCTTGGGGAGGGAGCCTGCTGTGTGCTTCAAAGAACATCACATAGACCACAGTGGCTCGGGTGGGAAAGCGATGGGAGAGTGATGGGATTTGAAGTCAGAGTGATAACAAGGATTCCAGAGTCTGTAGGGTCTCTGGGTTTAATTCTTAGTGCAGTGGAAACCACTGAAGGGTTTTGAACTAGGGAATGCTCAGATTTACTCTCTAAAAGGACGGATTGCTCAGGCTGCCATGTAGAGTACTCACCATACTGTAGCAGAGGGATGGAGTTGGAAGCAGAGGTCCGGGTGAGCTGTTGGTGACCTGGTCAGAGCTGTAGCAGAGGAGGTGGAGAGAAGTGGTAATATTTTAGAAGTAGAGTTACCAGGATTTGCTGATGAAATGAAGGTCTGGTGTGAGAAAAAGAGAAGATTATGAGGATGGGGATGGCATCTGCTGAGATGTAGGACACTGGAAAAAGAGGGTGTTCCAGTGAAAATCCAGAGTTCAGTTGGGATAAGTTAAATCTGAGATGCATATAGACATCCAAGTGAAGATATTGAGCAGAGAGTTGACTATAAGAGCTGCAGATAAAGGGAAAGGTTGGGACTGGTGATTTCCATTTGATAGTCGTTGTTATGATATGAGATTATATATTTTTCTGTTTATCTATTTTTTGTCTCTTTCTCCCCCAAGAATATGAGTTTCATGAGGGCAGAAAATTAATGTTTTGTTCTTTACTGTGTCCCCAACTCCTAGAACATTGGTAAACACATAAAAAGTGCTCAATAAATATTATTGAATGAAAGAAAATTTCAATTCAGGGCAGTATAACGTAAATGAAAAATAGCAGGACATAACAAGTGCTCAAGGATGACATGGTGTGTGAATTGAGACTGGGGAGTGACCAGTGTGGGCTCTAATGGTCAAGAAAAAAAGTCTTGGCAGAGATTGACCTTTATCAGGTCTTGAAAAATAGGTAGGTTTATAGGTAAGAGGTGTCAGGAAAAGGGGTCAAGTTTGGGGGAAAATGATGACTTTGTTTAGATTATGTTGAATTTGAAGTATTGGGGGTTGGCCAAAAAGTTCGTTCGGGGTTTTTGTAGGATCTTACAAAAACCCGAACAAAATTTTTGGCCAGCCCGATAACAGAGGAACATCTGAATTTGATAGAAAGACATTTAAGTTAGTTCTCTAGGCTGTTTGAGATCTGGACTTGCAAAGGACAGACATGGGCACTCCTTTCTGAAATTAGAACCCACACGACTACATTAGAATACTGAACTGTAAATGTAGTAACAGGAATTAAGTAGAAAATTTTGACTGAGTCGCCAAGAACGTTGAAAAAGCAATGCTTTTCAAAATTTAATGTGCATACAAATCACCTGGCAATCTTACTAAAATGCAGATTTTGATTTTGTAGATCTGGGGTGGGGCTTGAGCTTCTGTGTTTCTAACAAGCTCCCAGGTGATGTTGATGCTGCCACGTCCTTGGACCACATTTGAATAGAGAGGTACTGAAGTGATGTGTTACACCAAAAGGAGCATTTTCAAAGGAAATAAGTAGAAACCAGTTACATGGCTCTTCATCTCCTCACCCAACACTGAGAGTATAAAAGGATTGAGTTTCTGGGCATCAGAGGAAGCTTATTTTAGATAGAACTTATTTGCAGGGAGCTGTTACTGAGCTGTGAGCAAGGGTGTAGAGCAGAGGGTACATCCCTCTTAACCTCAAATCAAGAGAAAGGATTTCAGTGGAACTCTCCGTCAGCACTGTGAGTGTCATCTCTGGTTGGAGAGACGAAGTGGACTGAGGTCTGACCCAAAAAAGCAAAGGGTGAGACACAGGCCGGCTAGCTGCTCTCTGACAAGTTGAAGAGGCTGCTTAGTAATCAAGCTGTGAACGCAATTTGTCAGCGCAAAGGAAATGGAATAGGTCAGAAATCAGGTTACTAGGCAGAAGGAGAGATAGGAGGGAAAGATGGCAGAAGGCCCTCCCTAGAAAAGTCCACAAGATTTAACTTTAAATCAAGTTTGGAATCTGGATTATCATATGGGACTAGGATTTTAATTTCTAAGTTGAAATCCTGTGTTTTATTTTTAAATGTTCATAAGATCTTTTATTATCTGTGAGTGACTGGACAGTAATTGTCTGAGTTTTTAACCTCCAGGTGGAGAATTTCTCCCAGTGAGCAAACTTTAAAGAGACAGTGGGAAACAAAGTAAAACTGGTTTATGGTTATGCCCATGAGTTCTGCTCCTTCAGTGTTTTCATGATAAATGGGTTCAAGGGAGAGGAGGCAAGTCAGCCTTGGATCTTCATATGAGCTACAATATAACCTTTAATCATGTTGCCCTTGAGTTCCTTTGTCTGACACCACCACCCATAATGAGATTATTTTCTAAGTGCTGATCCTCTCAGAGATCTTGGACAACCCATTGCTGTTAACACCCCTCCTATAGATCAGCCCCACTGTGTCTGCTCATACTGAGCAGAGTTCAAAGAGCTCCCATTTGTAGAAGAGACTTGCTAATTCCACTTCTCTCTGGATAGACAATGGCAGTGCAAAGAGCATCCACTCCCCCCAATCCCTGCCCCCCATCCTCATCTCCTAGCAGCTACACCACCAACAGGTATTTTCATATCCTGTGCACATTAGAATTAGGACAAAGGTGACTTGGAGCAGTTGTGTGTTTTGTATTGTTATCTATACCCAAGGAAGCTGTCAACATGGACATCTAATGAAACATAGGTCCTTCTTGGCTCAGCAAAGCATTTATACCCCTGACACAATCAGAGATGATTTTTTAGGTACCAAGCTTGAGACCTGAGAGTTATCATGGGAGATGGAGGAGTAGAAGGACCCATGTACCCTTCTCAATCTGTTCTTCCTGGAATCTTCTCTTTGGGTTCTTAACTCATATCTCATGCACCAGCTACACTAAGTTCCTTGCAGTCCCTGAAAATGAAGACTTCCTTCAAAACTCTACCTCAATCTGTCTTCCTCTCTGAGAGCCTCCCTCATCTTATTTTTTTCAGGGAAGGTTGACCAAATGAGACAGCCCTCTGAGCCTCCATGACACTTGGGACAAAACTGTATAAGAGCTTCTCTCTGTCTGTGTGTGGTCATTCTTGGTGCATTAACAGATGTGTGTGAATGGCTTCCTGTTATTGAGTAACTTTTCTTTTATTGGGTGTTCGATTCATTATGTAGTTAAGATTCTGTTAGATTGTTCTGATGATTTAAAGGTTAAGAAAACTCTGAATGAAAAGATCCTAGGTGTACAGCAGAGAGTCACAAAAGGGTCATGTTGGCCAAGAGCAGACTGGGCAGACGAGTCCTGAGAGGGAGCCAGGAGTGCTCTTCCAAGTCGCTCTGTTCCTTTTGATGCTAGACTGGCAGTATCTCAGCCTGTGCAAGCTGGAAGGCCCCGTAACTCCTGCACTGTTTTTGTTCATTGCCCTTTTGTTTTCTCTTACAATTTAGTAGATTTTAAGGTAACTCTTGGGACTTCCCTGGAGGGCCAGTGGTTAAGACTCTTTGCTTCCAATGCAGGGGGTGTGGGTTCAACCCTTGGTTAGGGAACTAAGATCCCACATGCCGCATGTCTTAGCCTTAAGACAAAAAAAAAAAAAAAAAGTAACGCTCTTTTCCTGATTATAAAAATAATACATTTTTATGGTCTTGTAGTACATGCTGGGTTGTTTGGCATCAACCCTGTTGACACCTGTTGTCCTGGTGTATTATTAATAGCACTAACTTTCACTCTCAGAAATTCCTCTGTTTGAACTGTGACTTACATTGCCATCCTCCTGGTTGTACAGGATTTGCAGTGTACACAAATTGTTGTGTGTACATCTGATTACTGTAGGATAATTTCCAAAAGGTAAAACTTCTGAGTCAAAGGTTATGAAGGAATTTCAGACCTTTGCTACATTAAGCCACTTTACTCTCCAGAAAAATGGCAACCAGTTACACTCCAACTGGAGGTTCATGAGAGCCTATGATATTGCTAGACCAGAGTTCGGTTATTAAAATCAATAACCTCAATACTAACACCAGTGGAACAACTTCAGAAACCAAGAGGTTTCTGTTGTCTCCCAATTAAGATGGGAAAATTAGCAACTTACACTTCTTCCCACCTCTGTCCCCATTTCTCATTTGCAAGTCTCCTCTGAGCTATGTTTCTGCCTTAAAGCTAAATTATTATTATTATTTATTATTTTTTTTTTTTGGTGGGGGGGTTCCCGGGCCTCTCACTGTTGTGGCCTCTCCCGTTGCGGAGCACAGGCTCCGGACGCGCAGGCTCAGCGGCCATGGCTCACGGGCCCAGCCGCTCCGCGGCATGTGGGATCCTCCTGGACCGGGGCACGAACCTGCGTCCCCTGAATCGCCAAGCGGACTCCCAACCACTGTGCCACCAGGGAAGCCCAGATAAATTATTTTTTACATTATTCATCTTTTCATTTAAGAACTATACAAATACATTATGTTTATAATCAATGTTCCTATAATTATTTAGAATATGATGTATATATTTGATTGTATATTAAGTGTATTAATGTATTATTATATATTTATATAATATATTAATTATATATCATACATAGATATACATTTATATATAATAATTTATATTTTAAAATATTTTATTTATTTATTTATTTTGGCTGTGCCAGGTCTTAGTTGCGGCACTATAATAATATATTTATTTATTTAAAAAATATTTATTCATTTATTTATTTTTTGGCTGCATCAGGTCTTAGTTGGGGCATATGGGATCTATCATTGCAGCATGTGGGCTCTTCGTTGCAGCACACGGGCTTCTCTCTAGTTGTGGCGTGTGGGCTCCAGAGTGCACAGGCTCATTAGTTGTGGCACACGGGATCTCTAGTTGTGACACGCGGGCTCCAGGGTGCGTGGGATCAGTAGTTGTGGCACATGGGCTCCATAGTTGTGGGACACAGCCTCTCTAGTTGTGGCACATGGGCTCAATAGTTGTGGCACGCAGCCTTAGTTGCCCCATAGCATGTGGGACCTTAGTTCCCTGACCAGGGATTGAACCGGCGTCCCCTGAATTGCAAGACTGATTCTTAACCACTGGACCACCAGGAAGTCCCTATAATAATATATTTAAACGGAGCCAAGGCTTCCTGTGCTGTTTAATGCCACAGCTTCTCGATTTGTGAGTTCTTATCCTTTTGCTCCCTTCTTGCCTTTCTCCCTCTTCCTCGGAGAGGGCTGGGTTGTATCCTGAAGTAAATTCTTTAGTTATGGAGCATTAGTTTTAAGGTTTCCTGGCATATTTGATCACATCTTCCTTGGGTCTTCTGTAGTGGAAGACCTTGGTCAGGGTGGAGTCACAGATTTCCAGTTTTCTTCCCAATCAGCCTTAAATGTATAAAATGGAGCTCTCTGGGCAGCCAGGCTATTGGGGAACCAATACATTTATTGGGATACAAATTACTGGTATCATAATAGAACCTCACCTACTATTTCTTTTCCACTTTTCCTGTTTTTCAACAGGGTACTCCTTTGGATGGAGTTCCACAATCTTGGGGAATTGTGTCTTTTCATATATGCTCTTGACACCCAGCCATTACTGAATCCTATAATTATTCAACTGGGGAGGTGTTGAGGGCTGATTTGGATCTTCAGCTGTGTGTCCTGGAACTATCAGACCACAACGGATTGCAAAGGCCTAACACATCTGAGTTGGAATAGGGGCTTTAAGTCTTTAGTCCTTCCCTTCCACGTGTCAAAGACACTCACTTAGGTTAGGTCCTTGACTAGCCCATGAGTAGAGATGGAAGATCAGTAGGTAAATCCTGTGACCTAATGCCTTTGGAATTTCTTTGCTCTTCAGATTTGTCTAAGTCAGAGTTTTAGATTTTTTTTGACCCACATTCATATACATACATGACTCTCACTTGTTCCTTTTCAGCATAGACCTCTGAATCCATTCACATGCCAGAGGACATGCCAGTATTTGCACAAGGCTGACTAGTGCTAGGCTACAACTCCTAGGTGTGTATCCACAAATATAATTTAACAAATCATAAATAAAAGACGAAAAAAATAAGCAAAGAGCATATGCTCAACACTCCCCATGTCATTTTAAATTCCATTATACCTTCCTGTTGTGTAGCTGACACTTGATGTAGAATTCTTGGCACACAGTCTTGTCTCTTCTGAATTCTGTGTGTGTTCTGTTCTCTCTGAGGCTGCTCTAGATCATCTTCCTCTGTAAATGTACCCATGCCAGCATGTAAAGGTTCGTGATGGCTCCAAGGTTACTATCCCTCATTCTCCTGGAATCTATGGATCCCTTCACTTTCCAGGTGCAGGTCATCTTTTTATCTCAGAAAATTTGCTTTATTCATCCTTTCCTTCTGAATGCTCTGTGATTTTTGTCATCAAGCCTGTACTGCACGTCCCTGATACAGTTTCCTGCACTGTCAATTCTACTTCTTGCTGCTTCTAGTTTGAATTTTTAGTTTTGAGACAGTTTTAGGTTTCTCTGCCCTCCCTTTATTTTATTCTGCTCATTACTTTTACATCCCATTCTGTTGCTTTATTCATTCTTTGAAGTGTAGTGTCTCTTCTTTAACTTCTATTTTATTCAGTGCCAGTTCTCTTTGACTTCTTTTTCCAATGTGAGTTTATATTAGAAAAGGTTCTGGTTACGACTGATGGAAATCCAACTCAAAGCAGTTTAAGGACAAATGAGAAATCTGTTGGGTCACATAACCACTCTAAGAGAAGCAGGGCTGGAGCTGGGTTTAGGGGCGTCTGGAGTTGAGGACACAATCCATCAGCACCCTCTCTGGCTCTTGCCTGTACTTATCTCATTGTATTAGTTTCCTTCTCTCCCAGTGTATACCTGGTCCCTACAGGCTCTCAGCCAAACACCCCATTATCACGGAATAAAAAACAATTTCCTTCTAGCTAGAGTCAAAAACTTGCTGAGGAAACAGCCTGGTTACATTCATACCCCTACACCAATGAGTGTCACCAAATGATAAAGAACAGATTGGCCCACCCTGGGCCACGGCTCTGCCTCTGTGATCAGGGGTGTGGGGTCTGTTACAATAACCCATATACTTTCTCCATCTTTCTTTTGCAAACTATTTTGTCCTTAGTTTTGTTGTAGATATTCCTGCTCGTCACTCAATTTAAAAGTCGAGTGGACAATTCTAACGGGGCTTGCTTTTGCCCAATAATAATGTGAATGGATTCTTCTTAATCATGTTTTTGCCTACCTTGTCCAAACCTCTTTGTATATTGATATTGATGGTTGGAACTCTCTTTTCAGTTGATTGGTTGTATATCAGTTGGTGAGTATAGGGGATTGGAAGAGGGAGTGTGTAAAGGGAAGGATTTCCATGTGGCAAGTGCTTCAATGTGCCCATGAGTGAAGGCCAGCTGCTACTGTTACCTTTGAGACTTTCCAGTGAATGAGTAAGCCATCAAATGAGAAACTCTCATTGGGTGAATACAGATGTAATCTAGTGTTAGGCCTCAGTGAGGTGTTCTGTACTATACAGAACCCAGCAATGTGAATAAAGGGCAGTCTGATTGTTCTGTCTTTTCAAGATTGTAGCAATATTTTTAACACCTTTATTGAGGTATAATTTACATACCATCGCATTCATCCATTTTATGTGTACAGTGATTTTTAGTAAATTTACAGAGTTGTGCAAACATCACCACAATCCAGTCTTAGAATATCCCTATCACCCCCCAAAATCTCTCCTGCCCATTTGCAAGCAGTCCCTGTTCTCATCCCCTAGCCACGAGTAACACTAATCTGCTTTCTTTCTCCATGGAGTCATTTCTGGACATTTCATGTAAATGGGATCAGAATATGTGGTCTTTTCTATTTGGCTTCTTTCAGTGATAGAATTTTTTTTTTAGGTTTATTCATGTGGCAGCCCGTATCAGAAGTTAGGTCCACTTTATGCTGAACAGTATCCCCTCATATGGGTTTTTTTTGTTTTTTGTTTTTTTTAACATCTTTATTGGAGTATAATTGCTTTACAATGGTGTCTTAGTTTCTGCTTTATAACAAAGTGAATCAGTTATACATATACATATGTTCCCATATCTCTTCCCTCTTACATCTCCCTCCCTCCCACCCTCCGTATCCCACCCCTCCAGGTGGTCACAAAGCAATGAGCTGATCTCCCTGTGCTATGCGGCTGCTTCCCACTAGCTATCTACCTTACGTTTGGTAGTGTATATATGTCCATGCCTCTCTCTCGCTTTGTCCCAGCTTACCCTTCCCCCTCCCCATATCCTCAAGTCCATTCTCTAGTAGGTCTGTGTCTTTATTCCTGTCTTACCCGTAGGTTCTTCATGACATTTTTTTCCCTTAAATTCCATATGTATGTGTTAGCATACGGTATTTGTCTTTCTCTTTCTGACTTACTTCACTCTGTATGACAGACTCTAGGTCTATCCACCTCATTACAAATAGCTCGATTTCATTTCTTTTTATGGCTAAGTAATATTCCATTGTATATATGTGCCACTTCTTCTTTATCCATTCATCCGATGATGGACACTTAGGTTGTTTCCATCTCCGGGCTGTTGTAAATAGAGCTGCAATGAACATTTTGGTACATGCCTCTTTTTGAATTATGGTTTTCTCAGGGTATATGCCCAGTAGTGGGATTGCTGGGTCATATGGTAGTTCTATTTGTAGTTTTTTAAGGAACCTCCATACTGTTCTCCATAGTGGCTGTATCAATTTACATTCCCACCAACAGTGCAAGAGGGTTCCCTTTCTCCACACCCTCTCCAGCATTTATTGTTTCTAGATTTTTTGATGATGGCCATTCTGACTGGTGTGAGATGATATTTCATTGTAGTTTTGATTTGCATTTCTCTAATGATTAATGAAGTTGAACATTCTTTCATGTGTTTGTTGGCAGTCTGTATATCTTCTTTGGAGAAATGTCTATTTAAGTCTTCTGCCCATTTTTGGATTGGGTTGTTTGTTTTTTTGTTATTGAGCTGCATGAGCTGCTTATAAATTTTGGAGATTAATCCTTTGTCAGTTACTTCATTTGCAAATATGTTCTCCCATTCTGAGGGTTTTCTTTTGGTCTTGTTTATGGTTTCCTTTGCTGTGCAAAAGCTTTGAAGTTTCATTAGGTCCCATTTGTTTTTTTTGTTTTTATTTCCATTTCTCTGGGAGGTGGGTCAGAAAGGATCTTGCTGTGATTTATGTCATAGAGTGTTCTGCCTATGTTTTCCTCTAAGAGTTTGATAGTTTCTGGCCTTATATTTAGGTCTTTAATCCATTTTGAGCTTATTTTTGTGTATGGTGTTAGGGAGTGATCTATTCTCATACTTTTACATGTACCGGTCCAGTTTTCCCAGCACCACTTATTGAAGAGGCTGTCCTGTCTCCACTGTACATTTCTGCTTCCTTTATCAAAGATAAGGTGACCATATGTGCGTGGGTTTATCTCTGGGCTTTCTATCCTGTTCCATTGATCTATCTTTCTGTTTTTGTGCCAGTACCATACTGTTTTGATTACTGTAGCTTTGTAGTATAGTCTGAAGTCAGGGAGCCTGATTCCTCCAGCTCCGTTTTTCGTTCTCAAGATTGCTTTGGCTATTCAGGGTTTTTTGTGTTTCCATACAAATTGTGAAATTTTTTGTTCTAGTTCTGTGAAAAATACCAGTTGTAGTTTGATAGGGATTGCATTGAATCTGTAGATTGCTTTGGGTAGTAGAGTCATTTTCACAATGTTGATTCTTCCAATCCAAGAACATGGTGTATCTCTCCGTCTATTTGTATCATCTTTAATTTCTTTCATCAGTGTCTTATAATTTTCTGCATACCAGTCTTTTGTCTCCTTAGGTAGGTTTATTCCTAGATATTTTATTCTTTTTTTTGCAATGGTAAATGGGAGTGTTTTCTTGATTTCACTTTCAGATATTTCATCATTAGTGTATAGGAATGCCAGAGATTTCTGTGCATTAATTTTGTATCCTGCTACTTTACCAAATTCATTGATTAGCTCTAGTAGTTTTCTGGTAGCATCTTTAGGATTCTCTATGTATAGTATCATGTGATCTGCAAACAGTGACAGCTTTACTTCTTCTTTTCCGATTTGGATTCCTTTTATTTCCTTTTCTTCTCTGATTGCTGTGGCTAAAACTTCCAAAATTATGTTGAATAAGAGTGGTGAGAGTGGGCAACCTTGTCTTGTTCCTGATCTTAGTGGAAATGCTTTCAGTTTTTCACCATTGAGGACGATGTTGGCTGTGGGTTTCTCATATATGGCCTTTATTATGTTGAGGAAAGTTCCCTCTATGCCTACTTTTGCAGGGTTTTTATCATAAATGGGTGTTGAATTTTGTCGAAAGCTTTCTCTGCATCTATTGAGATGATCATATGGTTTTTCTCCTTCAATTTGTTAATATGGTTTATCACATTGAATGTTTTGCATATATCCTTGCATTCCTGGAATAAACCCCACTTGATCATGGTGTATGATCCTTTTAATGTGCTGTTGGATTCTGTTTGCTAGTATTTTGTTGAGGATTTTTGCATCTATGTTCATCAGTGATATTGGCCTGTAGTTTTCTTTCTTTCTGACATCCTTGTCTGGTTTTGGTACCAAGGTGATGGTGGCCTCGTAGAATGAGTTTGGGAGTGTTCCTCCCTCTGCTATATTTTGGAAGAGTTTGAGAAGGATACGTGTTAGCTCTTCTCTAAATGTTTGATAGAATTCGCCTGTGAAGCCATCTGGTCCTGGGCTTTTGTTTGTTGGAAGATTTTTAATCACAGTTTCAACTTCAGTGCTTGTGATTGGTCTGTTCATATTTTCTATTTCTTCCTGATTCAGTTTTGGCAGGTTATGCATTTGTAAGAATTTGTCCCTTTCTTCCAGGTTGTCCATTTTACTGGCATAGAGTTGCTTGTAGTAATCTTTCATGATCTTTTGTATTTCTGCAGTGTCAGTTGTTACTTCTCCTTTTTCATTTCTAATTCTATTGATTTGAGTCTTCTCCCTTTTTTTCTTGATGAGTCTGGCTAATGGTTTATCAATTTTGTTTATCTTCTCAAAGAACCAGCTTTTAGTTCTATTGATCTTTGCTATCGTTTCCTTCATTTCTTTTTCATTTATTTCTGATCTGATTTTTATGATTTCTTTCCTTCTGCTAACTTTGGGGTTTTTTTGTTCTTCTTTCTCTAATTGCTTTAGGTGCAAGGTTAGGTTGTTTATTCGAGATGTTTCCTGTTTCTTAAGGTAGGATTGTATTGCTATAAACTTCCCTCTTAGAACTGCTTTTGTTGCATCCCATAGATTTTGGGTCGTCGTGTCACCATCGTCATTTGTTTCTAGGTATTTTTTTAATTTCCTCTTTGATTTCTTCAGTGATCACTTCGTTATTAAGTAGTGTATTGTTTAGCCTCCATGTGTTTGTATTTTTTACAGATCTTTTCCTGTAATTGATATCTAGTCTCATAGCGTTGTGGTCAGAAAAGATACTTGAAACAATTTCAATTTTCTTAAATTTACCAAGGCTTGGCTTGTGACCCAAGATATGATCTATCCTGGAGAATGTGCCATGAGCACTAGAGAAAAATGTGTATTCTGTTGTTTTTGGATGGAATGTCTTATAAATATCAGTTAAGTCCATCTTGTTTAATGTATCATTTAAAGCTTGTGTTTCCTTATTTATTTTCATTTTGGATGATCTGTCCATCAGTGAAAGTAGGGTGTTAAAGTCCCCTACTATGAATGTGTTACTGTCGATTTCCCCTTTTATGGCTGTTAGTATTTGCCTTATGTATTGAGGTGCTCCTATGTTGGGTGCATAAATATTTATAATTGTTATATCTTCTTCTTGGATCGATCCCTTGATCATTATGTAGTGTCCTTCTTTGTCTCTTCTAGTAGTCTTTATTTTAAAGTCTATTTTGTCTGATATGAGAATTGCTACTCCAGCTTTCTTTTGGTTTCCATTTGCATGGAATATCTTTTTCCATCCCCTTACTTTCAGTCTGTATGTGTCTCTAGGTCTGAAGTGGGTCTCTTGTAGACAGCATATATATGGGTCTTGTTTTTGTATCCATTCAGCCAATCTGTGTCTTTTGGTGGGAGCATTTAGTCCATTTACATTTAAGGTAATTATCAATATGTATGTTCCTATTCCCATTTTCTTAATTGTTTTGGGTTCGTTATTGTAGGTTTTTTCCTTCTCTTGTGTTTCTTCTCTAGAGAAGTTCCTTTAGCAGTTGTTGTAAAGCTGGTTTGGTGGTGCTGAACTCTCTCAGCTTTTGCTTGTCTGTAAAGGTTTTAATTTCTCCATCAAATCTGAATGAGATCCTTGCTGTGTAGAGTAATCTTGGTTGCAGGTTTTTCTCCTTCATCACTTTAAATATGTCTTGCCACTCCCTTCTGGCTTGCAGAGTTTCTGCTGAAAGATCAGCTGTTTACCTTATGGGGATTCCCTTGTGTGTTACTTGTTGCTTTTAATATGTTTTCTTTGTATTTAATTTTTGAAAGTTTGATTAATATGTCTCTTGGCATATTTCTCCTTGGATTTATCCTGTATGGGACTCTCTGTGCTTCCTGGACTTGATTAACTATTTCCTTTCCCATATTAGGGAAGTTTTCAACTATAATCTCTTCAAATATTTTCTCAGTCCCTTTCTTTTTCTCTTCTTCTTCTGGAACCCCTATAATTCGAATGTTGGTGCGTTTAGTGTTGTCCCAGAGGTCTCTTGAGACTGTCCTCAGTTCTTTTCATTCTTTTTTCTTTATTCTGCTCTGCAGTAGTTATTTCCACTATTTTATCTTCCAGGTCACTTATCCGTTCTTCTGCCTCAGTTATTCTGCTATTGATCCCATCTAGAGTATTTTTCATTTCATTTATTGTGTTGTTCATCATTGTTTGTTTCATCTTTAGTTCTTCTAGGTCCTTGTTAAATGTTTCTTGCACTTTGTCCATTCTATTTCCAAGATTTTGGATCATCTTTGCTATCATTATTCTGAATTCTTTTTCAGGTAGACTGCCTATTTCCTCTTCATTTGTTAGGCCTGGTGGGTTTTTACCTTGCTCCTTCATCTGCTGTGTGTTTTTCTGTCTTCTCATTTTGCTTATCTTACTGTGTTTGGGGTCTCCTTTTTGCAGGCTGCAGGTCCGTAGTTCCCCTTATTGTTGGTGTCTGTCTCCAGTGGCTAAGGTTGGTTCAGTGGGTTGTGTAGGCTTCTGGTGAGGGGACTAGTGCCTGTGTTCTGGTGGATGAGGCTGGATCTTGTCTTTCTGGTGGGCAGGTCCACGTCTGGTGGTGTGTTTTGGGGTGTCTCTGGACTTATTATGAATTTAGGCAGCCTCTCTGCTAATGGTGGGGTTGTGTTCCTGTCTTGCTAGTTGTTTGGCATAGGATGTCCATCACTGTAGCTTGCTGGTTGTTGAGTGAAGCTGGCTGCTGGTGTTGAGATGGAGATCTCTGGGAGATTTTCACTGTTTGATATTATGTGGAGCTGGGAGGTCTCTTGTGGACCAGTGTCCTGAAGTTGGCTCTCCCACCTCAGAGGTACAGCACTGACTCCTGGCTGCAGCACCAAGAGCCTTTCATCCACACGGCTCAGAATAAAAGGGAGAAAAAGTAGAAAGAAAGAATTAGTAGAAGTAGGACAAAGAAAGAAAGAAAGGAGGGAGGGAGGGAAGGAGGGAGCAAGGAAGGAAGGAAGGAGGGAAGGAAGGAAAAAAGAAAGAAGATAAAGTAAAATAAAATAAAGATAAAATATAATAAAGTTATTAAAATAAAAAAATAATTATTAAGAAAAAAAGAAAACCGACGGATAGAACCCTAGGACAAATGGTGGAAGCAAAGCTATACAGACAAAATCTCACATAGAAGCATACACATACACACTCACAAAAAGAGGAAAAGGGGAAAAAATCATCAGTCTTGCTCTCAAAGGCCACCTCCTCAATTTGGGATTATTCGTTGTCTATTCAAGTATTCCACAGATGCAGGGTACATCAAGTTGATTGTGGAGCTTTAATCCGCTGCTTCTGAGGCTGCTGGGAGAGATTTCCCTTTCTCTTCTTTGTTCTCACAGCTCCTGAGGCTCAGCTTTGGATTTGGCCCCGCCTCTGCATGTAAGTCGCTGGAGGGCGTCTGTTCTTCGCTCAGACAGGACGGGGTTAAAGGAGCCGCTGATTCGGGGGCTCTGGCTCACTCAGGCCGGGAGGGAGGGAGGGGCACAGAGTGCGGGGCGAGCCTGCGGCGGCAGAGGCCAGCAGGACGTTGCACCAGCCTGAGGCGCGCCGTGCGTTCTCCCGGGGAAGTTGTCCCTGGATCCCGGGACCCTGGCAGTGGCGGCCTGCACAGGCTCCCCGGAAGGGGGGTGTGGATAGTGACCTGTGCTCATACACAGGCTTCTTGGCGGCGGCAGCAGCAGCCTTAGCGTCTCATGCCCGTCTCTGGGGTCCGCGCTTTTAGCCGCGGCTCGCACCCGTCTCTGGAGATCCTTTAAGCAGCAATCTGAATCCCCTCTCCTCACGCACCAGGAAACAAAGAGGGAAGAAAAAGTCTCTTGCCTCTTCGGCAGGTCCAGACTTTTCCCCGGACTCCCTCCCGGCCAGCCGTGGCGCACTAACCCCCTGCAGGATGTGTTCACGCTGCCAACCCCAGTCCTCTCCCTGCACTCGACCGAAGCCCAAGCCTCAGCTCCCAGCCCCACCCGCCCCGGCGGGTGAGCAGACAAGCCTCTCGGGCTGGTGAGTGCCGGTCGGCCCTGATCCTCTGTGCGGGAATCTTTCCGCTTTCCCCTCCGCACCCCAGTTGCTGTGCTCTCCTCCGCGTCCCCGAAGCTTTCCCCCTCCGCCACCCGCAGCCTCCGCCCGCGAAGGGGCTTCCTAGTGTGTGGAAACCTCCTTCACAGCTCCCTCCCACTGGTGCAGGTCACGTCCCTATCCTTTTGTCTCTGTTTTTTCTTTTGCCCTACCCAGGTACGTGGGGAGTTTCTTGCCTTTTGGGAGGTATGAGGTCTTCTGCCAGCGTTCACTAGGTGTTCTGTAGGAGTTGTTCCACGTATAGATGTATTTCTGGTGTATCTGTGGGGAGGAAGGTGATCTCCGCGTCTTACTCTTCCTCCATCTTCCCGGAAGCCTCCTCATATGGTTTTAACAGCCATATCTTTTGAACCTTTAAGTGAGATACGTAATCTTACAAAGCTTGTTTTTCGGATTTATAGGGAGAATGAAATATTTTGACCAGGGGCTAGCCTGGATAGTGGCTGTAGGTGTCACCTGAGAACAGTCTTTCTCCTTTGCCCCTGATAGAGTTTGACACATGTCTGCTCAAAACAATCAGTGTTGACATTTGGACAGAACAAATACATTCATATGCCAATGCAGCTGCCATGGGTGGAGAGAGGGGACCAGGAAGAGAAGGATAGCAGGGGATTTGTACAATTCCCGGACTGGTGAGAACCAGCACCTCTTTAAAACACACACAGACGCACAGACACTCATAGACACACACAAAGACACACCCATGAAAAACACCAAAGGACCACACGAAAGCATTGGCTTTCGTCCAGCATTACTCACTCAGAATGCAGAGCATCTTGATTTCATTTAAGGTGAAAATAATAATATATTCTTTCTATTTCAAGATGGTTAAAGACAAGAAGGTATTGGTCTTCCTGGAGTTAACAAAGTTCAGATATTTACAAAGAATTAGCTTTATGAACCAAGGATCTCAAAATATAGAAACCTTGGCCAAATAAGTCAACAGGAAAAAAGTACATCATTTGCATTACTTGTCTCCCTTGGTTGTTGCTTATATTTCTGAAATTACAGGGACAATAATCATGTTAAAGGAAGAGAAGACAGTAAGCATATCCCTCCCTATCTACCTAGCTACCTATCTATCTTCCATCTACCTATCTCTTCCGAACTTTTAAGACTTGTGTGTTAGTTCATATATTCATTCACTTATTTATTTAAAATTTTCCCTTTTTAGACAGATTTCAATTTTCTGAATAATATTTACCTTTTTGCGGGTATTTAGATTGTTTACCATTTTCTGAACCAAACTTATAATTAGCATCCTTGTACATATACCCTTGTGCATGAGTGAGAGCATTTCTCCAGAATGTTTTCCCAATTGTTGAATTGTTCAATAAAGAATATCCCAAGTTAAAATCTTGATAGATATTGCCACATTGCTGTCTAAAAATGCATCAGTTTACATTCCCATGGTTTCATAGCTCTATAAATTTACTAAAAACCACTGAATTGTGCACTTTAACAGGTAAACTTTATGTTTGTAAATTTCATAGCAATAAAGCAGTTCAAAAATATGTAGGTAATTTTTGCTAATTTTGTCATCTGATAAACTTTAAAAAAACTTAAATACTTTGAGGATTTTGATGAACATTGATTTTGCTGTGCATTGGCTTAAATCATGGATTAATTTGGAAAGAACAGTTAACTTTACATTATTAAGTTGTCCCATCAGGGTCATGATAGTCTGTGTCTTTTGGATAATTGAATAGTTTCCTTCATATGAGTCTTGCACATATTCTGAGTGTCATTTGTTTTTGTTATAGTTTTTTTTTTGTGTGTGCGTGAATCAGTCTTTTTCTCTATTACATTTTCTGATGTATAGAAAATGATAGCATTTTTAGATTGTTGATTATGTTTCTGGCTACCTTACTGAATTCTCTTATTGGCTAAAATAGTTTTTCATTTGATTCTCTTGAAATAAGCACATAGTCATATCATCTACATATAGAGTTTAATCTTTTCAGAAAAACATTTATATCTCTTATCCCTATGTCTTGTATTATCGCAGTGACAAAGGTCTATATTATAATCTTGTGTGTTAAATGAGAGAGCAGGCCTCTCTCTCTTTTTCCTTCTCCTTTACATACAATATTTGATCAAGGTACTTTCTTAAGCAAAAGTAGTTTCTGTGTATCCCCCACTGTGAAAATAATTTTTTCCCTTTGCAACTGAGTAGTTTGCAGGGAGACAATTTGAAACCATTTGAATATTCTGTTTCCCAAGAACTTTTCCCTTAATGATGTTCATATCCATTGATAATTCTTGGCTGAATCGGTTATTACAGTGAGGTTGCAAAATGGTATTTCCACAACCCCCAGCCCCCAATTCTACTTTTCCTTCTACATCTATTAGCCAATCTTCTTTTGTAAAGAAGAGGTTCCCTCCCCTGTCTCTATTTTTGGCTATCGCTGTAGACTCACGGATTCTTTTCTAATTCAGTGTGTTCCAATCCATTACGTACCGTCATTATTCTATTTGGTACTCAGATTGTCCCGTATTTGGCCAAGTGTGTGCCTTTGAGTTAGCTCTCATGTCATTTTAGCATGACTATCAGTCTTTGAGCACTTTCTTGCTTTCTGGCACAACATAATGTTCAAAGCTCACCTTGTACTTTCCTAGCCCCAGTCGTGGAATCAGCCAGTTCTCCAAGGAATTCTGGTTTCTTTTATTAGATGTTTAGTTTATTTAGAAACTAAAGTCTGGGCATTGGATGTACTCATTGCTATTGCTGTGTCATAGCTTCTAGACTCCCAGTGGACAGAGCTGGGAAATATATGTTTGTACATGTAAATGTACGCACATCTATCTATCACCTATCTATCACTATGTTAGAAACCATGAGTTTATGCTGATATTTTCAATTCCAATCCAGAACCACCAATTTGATTTTAGCTTCCCCATCCTTAATATATTTACTTATTTTCTCAGTCTTAGAATGTATAAACAGTTGTTTTAGAATTGCTGACACACCACACTGTGGGACTGGGTTCTTACTAACTAGAGCTCAGTGTTTGTTTAAAGTTCTTTTTTAGTTTAGTCTGAGGATGTATAGTCAAAATACTGTGTTCAAAGTCACATGGGTCAGTTCTTTTTCTTTTCCCTTTCAGTTTGGTTATGTTGTTTGTCTGAAGTATAGTTAAATACATTTGGTTTTGTTTGTATTTCAATTTAAGGTTTCCCTCCTCACGCTTGTTGAGTTTTAAACTTTTTGTTTATATAAAAACACGACCGTGGTTCCAAAAGTCAAAACTATATAAAACCCAAATACTCAGAGGAGTGTCAATGCATGTCCCCCAACCCTTCCACCCTTTTCCACACACCTCCTTTAGGTAAGCTATCTCATTTGTTTTTGGTTTATCCTTCTTGTGTTTCCTTTTGCAAAAATAAACAGGTGCTTATTTAGTGTCTTATTTCATTATTTCTCTCACACAAAAGAAGCATACTATATGTACACTTTTTGTTTCATTTGCTTTATTCATGTTAATAATATTCTACCACTACATTATTCGTAGTAATTCCATTTTAAAAATGTAAAAGCATGGGTTCAGAGAGGTTAAGTAACTCTTCTAGGCTCATGAAGCCAACGAGTGGAGGAACTAGGAAAATTCACTAGCACCCTGATACCTTCCATCTTTCTTATGATCTTTTCTCTTTTGTTTGTAATTAGTTTGTATTTCTCAATATTTGCATTGACTGGCAAAAAGAATATTTTCCTTTTTCTTTTTGGAAATATTACTGCTTCCCAGGAAGCAATCCCAGCTTTGTTCAGACAGGTTGATGATATGTTTAATGGGCATTTGGAATAACTCTAATATTTCCTGTTGTGGCAACGCTTACTTTCAAAAAAATTTTTTTTGAGAGTTGAAGATAGTCTGCATGATTATTTCCTTCCTTTCCATCCCACACTCCTTCTGTTTATTCCTACTTTAGGCTTCCCAGCTGAGACGCATATTGCCTTCAAAATCTTTACAGTTTAATGTATTAGGGAGTTGACAATTATGACTCAAATCACAGCAAAGGAAGCTATTATATGGTTTCTCCTTTTTTTTTTCTCATAGCAGAGAAAATACATTGTTTGCTCTGATTACAGAAAGGGACACAGGTAGCAGCACTGTATTTTACTAATATGCAGATTCATGTAAAATATCCATCAATCACAGAAATAGTTTGCAAAGGGGAGAGTGGCTCAGTTAACCCCAGGCTCCAGGTACCCACCTCTGAACACGGTCGCCAGTGTTCCTGCCGTGCAGCCCTTTAGCTGAGAGCTCACTGCTGCCTCCACTGTTTAGCTCAGAAGACCCGACTGTAGCAATGAAAAGCCACTGTGACTGTAAAGCTTAAATGAAGGAAATTGAAGGGAAATCTAGATCATAAAGAAAAATGCCTTCAAGGAAAACATATAATCATTGATTTGTAAAATACAATGGATTCTCTTAAACTTTCCAATATGAAATTATATCATTAACACATAGTAATATTTTTGCCTGTGCCTTTCTGATATCTATACCTTGTGTTCTTTCTCTTGTCTAATTGTATTAGATATTAGTTATATTACATGTCTTTGTTATATAACAACAGTGATGATGATTCTTAAATTTTTCCTGCCTGTAATATTTTGCCACTACTTATAAGTGAGATTGGTCTACTCCTTCCTCCCTCCCTCCCTCCCTTTCTTCCTTCCTTCCTTCCTTCCTTCTTTCCTTCCTTGCTTCCTTCCTTCCTTCCTTCTTGCATGTGCTCTTTGTCAGGTTTTTCTATCTGAGCTTTGTTGGCTTCAGAAAAAGAGTTTGGAAGTCATTGCTTTTTCTATGCTTCAGAGCGGTTTACTTGGGGACTAATAGTACCTCCCCTGTTTGAGTGAGAGCTGAGAGAAATACCGCATTGTAAAGATCTTAGATGAGTGGCCAGCATGTAGTAAGCATTCAACCAATATTAGCTATGAAGGGACATGATTAGATATCAATTCCAGGCAGTTTTGTTAGTTTTTGGCATGAGTGACAAGTGCATCGTTATACAAGTCTCAAGAATGTAAACGACCTAGAGCTACAATTTCCCTTTCACCCCTGCCCCTTACTCTCCTGCCACCCCAGGTTTCCATCATCAAGAACTGCTGTCACAGTTGCAGAACCTCATGTGGCTACTTCACAATCAAGCTCCTCGGAGGAAGAGCAGAGGTGTAGAAAAGACAGGTGAGTCCTGGGAAGAGGAGAGAAGAGGGAGGAAAAACAGAGAAAAGGGACTCACATGTTTGATAGAGGTCTCCATACAGACCAGTGTATAGCACTGAGAAAAAGTAAAAAATCTGTTTGTAATTTTCTCTGGGTTCTGTAATGTGCCTGTACTTGTCCACCTTCTTAGATGCTGTGTCCATGGGATCCATGGCTTCTTTCTCCTCTGATATCTTTTTACAGTTCTTTTCACCCATCCTTTAAATATATCTTTCTTCAGGGGACACCCCTAGATTCTTCTCCTCTCACTTCAAATTATGTATACTCTTCTTTACTCCATTGGCTGTGTATGCTGGTTACTCACAAACTCATCCCCAGAATGGATCACTATACTGGGTAGGACCAGCTACAGAATTTGTGGGGCCCAGTGCAAAATATAAATGTGTGGTCCCTTGCTCTAAAATTATCATGAATTTCAAGATGGTGACAACAGAACATTATGCCCAGCAAGGGGTTCTTCAGAGCACAGGGCCCTGTGTGACTGTATAGGTTGCACATCCATGAAGCCTGGTCTGCTACTGAGATAAAGACCAGAATTTCAACTGTCTCCTGTGCACTTGCACTTGGTTGTCCCACAGGGCACATCTCCACTGAACATGCCCAAAACTCAACTCCTGTCTATGCCTCCATCACTGCAAAAGCCCTGTTTCTCCTTTGTTTCTGGAAGCAGCAAATGGCACTGCATCCCCTTAAATAGCCAAGTCAGAAATCAAGAGTGTCATTCTTACCGCCTTGTTTTTCTCAGCCTCAGCAGCCCTACTTTCAGGGGAGATTCGGTCTCCTTCACACTCTACGATTCAGGCTCCTCCTCCCCGTCCTCACTGCGTCTACCCTGGTTTCAGACACTCCTGACTCTCATGTAGATGACAACCCCCAGCCCCGCCATCTTCTCAGCTATTATCCCTGCCTCCAACGCATCTCCTTTGTAAATCTATTGTCCAGCCCATGATAAGAAAGATCATTCTATAACCTAAATTTGATCCTCTTACTTTCTAGCTTATAAACCATCAATGGCTTTCTGTTGCCTTAACATAACATTGAAATTGTTTGGCTTGACAGATAAGGGTCCTCATGATCCAGTACTGCCCCTGCCCATAGCCAAGGCATGCTGGGCCACAGGAAATTCCTTAACCCTTTCAGCAAAGAGCTACATTGCTGCATGAAATGGTTTCAGCCAGAGTACCATGTTTAGTATCCCCTAGAGTAAACCTTACTCTCTCAATCCCCTTTTCTAATTCTTCATGTTCTAAAGGTATACCACAGCCAGGGAATCTCTCTCTGGAGGTGGTAGTTAGCTATTTCTGATTGCTCTCCTTATATGGCTACTATTCCTGTTGAACAGGGAGGTGCTGGCTATAGTTCAACTCAGCTCATGCCCATAGTTAAATTTGATTATGAGAAGAGGCTAGGTTTCTGTAACACATGGCTTTCGATGTCGGTAATTTTTATTTTTATTTTTTTTAAGATTTAAAACATTTTTATTTATTTTTAAAAATTTATTTATTTTTGGCTGCATTGGGTCTTCATTGCTGCCCAGGAGCTTTCTCTAGTTGCTGCCAGCGGGGGCTGCTCTTCACTGCGGTGTGTGGGCTTCTCATTGCAGTGGCTTCTCTTGTTGCGGAGCATGGGCTTTAGGCATGCAGGCTCAGTAGTTGTGGCGCACAGGCTTAGTTGCACCACAGTATGTGGGATCTTCCCAGACCAGGGATCAAACTTGTGTCCCCTGCATTGGCAGGTGGATTCTTAACCACTGCACCACCAGGGAAGTTCAGATGTCAAGTAAGTTTTAAATCACTGTCAATGACACCCATCTTTCTTTTGGAACAAGAAGTGATTTCCATACACCTGTTCTATTATCCAACAATTCCATGCCTAAATATTTACTCAAGAAAAGTAGAAATGCTTATGCTCAAAAGGACAGGAATTTTCATACAATGGAATACCACCCAGCAATAAAAAGGATGTGCTACTGATACATGCAGAAACAAAGATAAATCTCAGTGAATTATGTTGAATGCAAAAAGCCAGACACAAAAAAGCATCCATTTATATGAAGCTAAGAACAGACCAAAGTAGTCTATGGTGAAAGAAATCAGAATAGTGGTTGCCTCTGGGAGAGGGGGATATAGGGAATGTGTGGGAGGGGCATGAGGGAACTTCCCAGGTTGATATACACATATGTCAAAACTAATCAGGGACTTCACTGGTGGTGCAGTGGTTAAGAATCTGCCTGCCAATGCAGGGGACACAGGTTCGAGCCCTGATCGGGGAATCCCACATGCCGCGGAGAACCTAAGCCCGCGAGCCATGACTACTGAAGCCTGCGCGCCTAGAGCCTGTGCTTCGCAACAAGAGAAGCCACTGCAATGAGAGCACATGTTGAGGGGCGTGTTAGACATACATGCTTTCCTTCCAGGGCCAGTCCTTGGGTTAGAAACCCAGGAATCCTAACAATCAAAAAAACCAGGAATCATCCTTCCATGGCTTGTTGGAGGTGTTCAGAGTTCCTCAACCCCATCTCCATCATATCTGTTAGCAATTCTCTTTATAAATCCCCCCAAACTGCAGCTTCCTCCCCCTACTCACCACCAACCATCAAAAAGGGAATGGAGTCCAGGAAAAGTGGGCGGGAGTGGAGACCTACCAAAAGAGCCCTGATATCCGCAAGTGCTAGGAGGCGTTTTCCTTCTAGTACAGTGCTCTAGCTGCTGAAGTTGCTGTGGTACTGGCCAGGGCAGGACGAGAGGATCTGTCTTTGGTCCAGGGAAACCACCTTCTGATGAAGACCTCCTAGACCACAAAAATGGTACTAGGTTCAGGCACAAAACCCAGCTTCCACATATCTTAGAAGAGAACATCACAATGGCTAAGTGGCTACGTAATGAGAGAATCCCCTCCAGCATTCACATAATCTTTTAATTAGAAACACTGTGTCTAGATGGAGCTTTTCTTGCTCAAAATCAAGAACTTGATTTTGTTGCTTTTTTTTTTTTTGGTAATTTTGGGGGGATTTTAAGCAAAACCATGTATTTAATCTGCCCTCGCGATGCAATCTTTTCTTCTTTTGAAGTAATATTTGCATCACTTTCGCACAAGTTATTTTTTGCTTATGAATATTGTACCGCAGTGATAATTCTTCATGCTTATGAATGGAAAGGGGAGATCTTTAGTTTAACTAGAGGATGTTGTTTGTAATATACTTGAAAAAACCAATTTCTACATATCAGAATAATGCCAGGGTGGTGCCTCCTTACAGATTACAGATTACCAGCTTTGCGCAACAAGCTTCTATTCCTAAGTTGTTCTGCTGCTCTTACTCCTTATAGCAAATGCTGTCTCTCCAAATACCAGTTAATACCTTGAAGAATGGTCTGTCCCTTCTTGTTTATATCTGTACAGGTTGTTGCTCTTGCTTTACAGAGCCATTAAGTGGGTCTTTCTTTGGACCAAAATGAGTTCAAGAATGACTAAACCTTCTGTGCATTGTCACCTGTTTACAGAGACCATCTATCTTTATTTTATTTCTACACAGTTGCAATTACATTAAGCACTTTTCAAGCTCCAGAGATGGGCATTCTTAAGGTCTTGGTTGTTGTCTCTTTCACTGAAAGTGGCCCTGATGGAACTGAACTGAGAGGTGTGAATGAAGAGGAGGGACAAGAAAGCTTTGGGTCATGCTATTAGCAAACTAGGGGGCCCCTGCCTGTGCCTGGTGCTGCCCTCCTTCTCAGGATACAAAATGAGTGGGTCAGGGTTCCAGCTCACAAGGAGCTCCTGCTGTCAATGTGGAGACGGACACTGACAATAAAACATGTTAACATACCTAAGGACTACAGCAGAGGTATGAATACAGAGAGGGGGAAAGCCACTGCTTTCCCTCCAGCAAGGGCTCCAGCAAGTCCTGAAGAAAGGCGACAGAAGGAAAACATCACCTACTTCCCAGTTGCACTTGCTACACATACACATGAGGAAGAGTCACCTTGATTCTGCAAAGTTCCTATGGTAGATGCCGTTGGTGCCCAGATCCCCTTTATCTGGCAGTTGCACCTGTCACCAGCTTCCGTGAGTGTTAGACAGCTGCCTCTGTATCCTGAGATTTGCCCTTGGTCTGTTGGGAATCACTTTTTGGAAATGCCTGGGATATTATGCCCTTCCCATCAATGACCCACAGCCCATCACTGAATGATACAAAGTACAAAAGGCTGTCCCCCTTGCTTCAAGGAAGGAATATCCTGATATAACTCATGCTCCAGAGCTCTTTGTGGGATCAGGCTGAGGTTAGACTTCAGCTGAACTCACACTTTGACTCCCACTCTCTTTCCCTCTCCTGCCTGATTTCCTTATTCTTAGGGAAATTGAAAAGAGCCCCTCAATCATTTGCTCAGCAGTCCGTCTCAGGCTCTGCTTTTAGAGAATCTACACAAGACTGTTTCCTGTGTTTATTGTCAGCTTCTTGGTTGTATGGCTCTCAAGAAAAAAAAAAAAAAAAATCATGGAGCAAGGACAAAATGGAAGGAAGGAGCAGAGTCAGGGAATACTCTTATCAAGGCATTTCTCAGCTCCATACCCCTTTTCTAAATGAAAAGACCACTATTCTAAGGAGAAAGCCTGTATGGAAGGAGGATGTGGGAGGGAGAGCACACAAACAGGAGGCTGGCCTCCTCCAAGAATCTTGGAGGCCCTCAGTCTGTCTTAGAAGTGAAATCGTAAATTGATTAAAGTTGAAAGTGCAATCACTTAGATATCTGAGGTCTTGAAATTCACCTTTATGGCAATAAAAAAATGCTGGAGGAAACTGAATTTGTAATCATTTTGCTTATGGTGCTCTTTGGCTTTACCTTCTAATATTTACAAAGGATTTAAATGGACCCGGGAGACCATCCTGAGTGCCATGTAGACCAAAGCCCTCCATCACTGTGGGATCTGAGGCTTGCTCCAGGGATTACCTGGAACAGGAGTTGTACTTTCTAAGGGACGTCCTAGCTGCCTAGGCAGGCAGTACAGAGAGCTGAGTCCATTCAGGAGAGAACATTTATCTGGAAGAGTTTGGTCTCTGAGCACAGGCCCGGGAGGAGGCGCTTGGAAGTTGTCTTGGATGAAGTGTTTTGCATGCATTAGCGGTCCTTCATTAAGAAGACTGGAGCAATTAATGTTATCCTGATTAATGAAGTTAAATTAGCTTCATAATCTCTAATGCTTCTTCCTCACTGCTAGCAGGCAAGAGTTTGGAACTGATTTAATGCAGCAGACTTTTACACAATGCTGGGATTCATCCATAACTGCTCTCTAGTGAAGCATTTGGTAAAGTCAGGCCCGATCAACTTGTGTACAAGATGAGGCAAACAGAGCATAGACTTTTTTTTTTTTTTTTTTTTGCGCTACGCGGGCCTCTCACTGTTGTGGCCTCTACCATTGCGGAGCACAGGCTCCGGATGCGCAGGCTCAGCGGCCATGGCTCCCGGGCCCAGCCGCTCCGCGGCATGTGGGATCTTCCCTGACCGGCGCACAGACCCGTGTCCCCTGCATCGGCAGGCGGACTCTCAACCACTGCGCCACCAGGGAAGCCCCAGAGCATAGATTTTTAAGGGCATAGATCACAGACCTGAGAGCGAGTTCTGGCTTGGTCATCACCAAGCCTCAGTTGATTAATGTGTAAAGTGGAAATCACTCTAACACCATCCTCAAAGTTGTTCTAAATCAGTGGTTCTTAAAGGGAGGTCCCCAGACCAGCAGTGTCAGTGTCACTTGGGAATTTGTTCAAAATATGAAATTATAGTCCGTACCTCACTGAATCATAAATTCTGAGAATGAAGCCCAGAAGTCTGTTTAATCGGCCCTCCAGGGCATTCCGATGCACGTTAGAGTCCGGGAATTACTGTTCTAAGCAATAGTTCTTCACCCTGGTTGTTCATCACAAGTATCTGCTGACTTTTAAAATATAGTAATGTTCTGTTCCAACCCCAAGTGAGTCTAATATACAACAGTTTAAGGTGGGACCCCCTGGTGTTCGTATGTTTAAAAGCTCCCCAAGGGGACTTCCCTGGCGGTCCAGTGGTTAAGACTCCAAGCTCCCAAAGTAGGGGACACAGGTTCGATCCCTGTTCAGGGAACTAAGATCCTACATGCCGCACAGCACGGCCTAAAAAATAAAAAACAAAAAAATAACAGCTCCCCAAGTAATTCTTTAATGTGCTGTCAGGCTGTTCTGAAGATTAAGTGGCATGCAGAGTATTATAGCACACAGTAATTTCTCAAATGTTATGTATTACTCAGTTATTGTTAATAATGTGAATGAAGAGGTAGTGAGTAACACTTGGGTAGCTGCATTTATTGGGTTCTCCTCACCTCTGCTAGAGCTGCACCCCATCCAGCTTCCAGCCAAGTATAATGCTTGTGTTGGTGTGCAAAGTGGAACACGCATTGGTTTGGGAGTAAGTCAGAGCAGGTTTGAATCTCAGTGTTGCCACTGACTAGCTATGTCACCTTGGGAAAGTCACTTGACCTCCCTGAGCTTCAGGGATGTCATCTCAAAATTAAGATGACACCATCTGACAGACTGCACAGCAGAAAACACTATCGTCCATCACTTCATTCTTTCTTTCTCCCTCTTTTCCTTCCCCTTCTTCCTTCTCTCATACCTCCCTCACTCTCTCTCCTTTGAATTCCATGACAAGTGACACTCCAGTCATAGGCACATTTCATTCGTATTTTGGTCCTTCCCGTGGATCCCTTTATACATTGTTATGCTCTAGAGTGACCCTGGGCCACACAGGAACCTCCAAGACCCTTGGCCCTCCTCCATTAAAGGCTCCACCCGAGCAAGTCCTCAGGTGCCAAAGTCAACCATCGGCTTCCCAGAACCCTGCCCTGGCCTATCTCAACCATGTAGCATGAAAGACCCTCAAAGGCGAAAGGCACTTCCTGCAGGAGAGGAATGTGCAAAGATACTCCTGTAAGCTCTTTGTCCTTTCTATCAAATAGCCAACTCACAGTATGGAGAAGGGAACTAGGGGACCATTTCTCTATGGCGTGCCCTTATGTGCATGATACAGGTTGAGGCAGGCCCTCCTGGAGATCAGAATGTTGTGTGATCAGTTTTCCTAAGAAGCTAAATTCCACACCAAAAGGCCACTTCCAGTATCCTCAGACCTCTTTCCTCTATTTGGTTCAGTGGAACCAAAGGAAGAGGAAACAGGAATGACCATCAAGTCTGACGATGATGTAAAGCCAGGAAGAATAGGAAATAAATAAACTGAGCAAATAAATGGAGTATGTTCCACATTGTTCTAAATTGACCAGAGGAACGTGAGTAGGGAAGACTCCAGTTTGCAAGGCTTAAGATTCAGAGACAGTGCTATCAACCTCTTCCTGAGATTAGAGGCAAGACCCAGGACACACCCTTTTTAATTTTTTGCTGCTCGTCTCTTCTGAGATCTGGTTTCTGTCTGAGTATTGAGTCTTATGCACAAATTCTGGTGTTGCAGGGAGTAATAGATGCTGTCATTGCCTCTTTGCATATGCTCTTGGGCCTCACCATTTTAGTGCACACTGGCCAATGTCCAGCTCCCAGCATCTGTATCTCTGGCAGCTAGGATCTTCTGCCTATGTGCAGAGCAGGTCAGAAGTATATGACAAGAATTCCTCCCCAAGAGTCATCAGCCCCAGTTGGGATAATTCAGTGTGTTCTATACTGGTTTCCAGAGCTCCCCAATGGAATTGAGCTCCAGTTACCCATGTGGTCACTAGCTGGATAACAAATCCTTTATTAGCTGCCTGCCCTGCCCTGCCTCACTTCCCCATGCCTCCCTCAGGGTCTCCTGGCAACATCTCTCAAGTGAACAGCTTGCCTCAAATCCTTATCTCTGGGTCTGCTTCTGGGGAACCTGAACTAAGACACAGGCAATGTCAAGGATGCAGTGTGGTCACCACTTTCAGTCGGGATGTGGAGGCCCTGCTCGGCTGAACTTATCACCCCAGCTCAAATCCTAAACCTGAGGACGCTCACAGGAAAGCCTTCTTCTTTCAGCCTACAAAGAGTTAATTTTCCTCTAGTCTACAATCTTCCAGTGCAGACAAAACAAATTGAGCTCTTGGAACAGGCGTAGTAGAGATAAATTTATTAGGACCCTTTGAATTAGGAAGGAAGTTGACTGCTTGTCCTGCTTCTCTCCGCCTCTGTTCTGGGTGATGATTCACGTCCTCAGCTTCCTCCCTGGGGATGAATGTGACTAACAATGGCTTAGACGGCAGTTGCTTCTGAAATTCAGGTTCTGAGCAAGGCTAAGGAGAGAGAGAGATTATCAGCATTCAATCACTCAATTAACTATGAGTGTTATGGGATAAGGGGTTGGATTTTTGATAGAAATTTGATGTTACCCAGTTGTGGGAGGAGATGGGGAAGTGCAGTTCTGGAAGAGGGATATGGGGTTAGAGGGTAAGCCCTAACTGACCTCCTGAAGCACTCGTCTGACGGACAAGTCAGAGCTTGCAGGGAACTCTGAGAAGCCAAGTACATCCAGTTAGTTACCCAAACAGAACTGTCCCAGAAAGTTGTCACTGTGAGGCTCCCACCTCTGCACTTCCATAGTCACATTTCTGGTGGGGAGGTGGGGTTGCTGGTGGTCAGCAGGACCAGCTGTTGGGAAGAACTGGACAAGGAGTGGAGGAGAATGAGGATAAGCTGGAGTCAGCAGTGCAACTGTCCATCACTGTAACAGACCCTGAAGTCCTGAGAGTCATGGCCAGTGCTTCACCTGCCTCCCAAATTTTGTACAGGTCCCTCTCTTGACCAGGCTTACCTGGAGCCACTCAGGGATGGGGCTTCTGGGCAAGCTAGTTCCAGCTTATGACACTGACAACAGGGCAGCGCAGTCAGGTCTCAGGCAGAATTCATCATCCCAAATGACCCACCCAGACTCTGACCAAGGCTCAGGCTGACTGTGTTTTTGTTTTTATATTTTCTCCCATGTCCTCAAAGATGGGGGACTATTTATTACTAATTTATATACTGCAAATGCTATGTAATTCTTTTTTTTTCTTTTTCTTTCTTTTTTTTTTTTTTTTTTGCTTTACGAGGGCCTCTCACTGTTGTGGTCTCTCCCGTTGCGGAGCACAGGCTCCGGACACGCAGGCTCAGCGGCCATGGCTCACGGGCCCAGCCACTCCGTGGCACGTGGGATCTTCCCGGACCGGGGCACGAACCCGTGTCCCCTACATCGGCAGGCGGACTCTCAACCACTGTGCCACCAGGGAAGCCCCAAATGCTATGTAATTCTAAGATGAATTCACTAGAGCAGCGATTCTCAATTGGGGGTGATTTTGCCCACCAGGGGATATTTGGCAATGTCTGGAGACATTTGGGGATATCATGACTGGGGGTGGTGGGTAGATGCCAGGGACGCTGCTAAACATTCTGCAATGCACAGGACAGGTCCCCACAGCAAAGATGTATCCCACCCAAGATGTCAACGGTGCCGTTGTTGAGAACCCTGCACCAGACATAAGAACCTCCTTCCAATTTATTCAGTTCCTTTAGTTTCCTTAATCAAGCACATTTAGAAACACTAAGAGAATAAGAAAGTGCCTATTGATAGTCACTGTGTCTCACCTGCTTCCTTTACCCCAAACCATACATTCCAGATCTAAATTTTTGCAATCATCTCAAGATGCTTATATTTTGTCTTTTCCTAACTAGATATAATAATGACATCATTCTTCAATACAGCTTCCCCAAGATGTAAAGCCTCCCGTGGTAGCCCCGACCAACCCATATCCCTATTAGTCATTCTCTGGTACCTTGAATATTTCCTTTTCATCAGCATCACAAGGACTAAACACTTACCAGTTGAATCATGGTTTGCTGTCTGCTTGCTCCACTAGAAAGTAAACATTATCTAAGTAGCCCTCACAATAATCCTATAAGGAACACATTATTATCCCATTTTACAGATAAGAAAACTGAAACTTAGAAAGGTTGAATGCCTTGTATAAGATCATCTAGATAATGTGGAAGAATCCTGTGTCTGCTATAGTAAACAGTCTTGAGAACAGATACACTATCACTAACACAAAAAGTGAGGTGGAATAGCTGCATTTTAAGTGTTTTCCCTTAAGTATTTAAGTGTTAGCACGGCTGAAATCCCTTCTGCCTGCAGGTCTGTGGATAGAAGCAGACCCAGCTCCCAGAATCATCAGCCAGCATTCTAAAGCTCTTCTCTAAATAGCTGTTGGTAAGAAAATGCAAATGAGAATATCTAATTGCAAATTGCTCCAGCCTCACTTTGAGACCTTCTGTGGTGACTGAGCCAAAACTCCCTCCCAAGCAGACAGATGTGCTGGCACCTCTGTTCTGGAGCTCAGCTGCTCCCTTGGCAGGGAACCAAGCCTATGGCAGAACGACATTGCCGTGTCCACTTCAGGACATCCAAATATTGTGGTCCCTGCTGAAATCTACCCACCGAGGGCACAGCTGTGAACAGGAGCCCTCCGTGTCTGCTGAGAGGCAGGACCTAGGGCCTTAGCTTTGTTTTTAATTACAAACAAATATGTTCCCATGTTAAAGGTTAGTCAGTGAAAATAAAATAAACAGGTATCAAGACACATGTGTTTATACACACACACACATGCGCAGTCACATGTATGACAATACAGTATGAATGTGACTAGAAAGGTCAGGCTCTGCAAAAATGAAAGTACAACACCAGAAAGATAACCTTGCTTCCAAATTTCACCCAGGTACAGTTCAACAGTGTCCGGTGTCTTGGTGTTCATGTAGGACTTTCCTATATTAAGTTAAACCAAATGAAATTGACATTTTTGTAGGTAGCAAATACGGATCATGTGGTTTAACCTAATATGTAATCAGCAACCAGCAGGGGGAGTTAAGAGGCAGGAACCCTTATCCAGGAGGCCCAGCAAAGAAGAGCCCCAAACGCATAGGAAACGGGGAAGCTGGCAGATCCTAGAGACAGGATCTCGTGAATACGGTAAGGGGACAGGGCCACACAGCTACAAATGAGGCAAAAAATATAAAATGCTGTCTTGTCAGAAAAGCTGGGCTGAGAACAGGGCAAGCCTCAAGTGTAAGTAGCTGCTTTGTTTCTAAGCTCCTGACCTAGGCTGCTTGGCTAGAACCTACTCTGACCTTCATTAAACTACAGCTAAAAGAAAGCATCCATCCTGCAAGGAGCAGCATCCACAAAGGAGCTACTTGGCAAGAGGGGTCAGAGAAAAGTGGCATTCAGAGGGCTGGGCCTGTCCACAGAGCTTGTGGAACAGAGCCCCTTAGGCAAGGAGCACCTCCACCCCTATAGGCTAAAGGCAGGAGAAATGTCAGCTGAGGATGGGGAAGGGGCTACAAGGAAAGATGGGCCAGATGCTGAATTCTTCCAGGAAGCAGGTGGTGATGGTGTGGATGAAGAGGACCTGGATGAGAGGGGGGTGTGGAGTGACTTCTGGACTGTGAAATGTCCAGAAGAACCAGGACAAACCCTCCTCTGTAGTGGGTACCATGGAAATATTAGATAATCAGGAAACCTGCAGTCTTCTTTCAGACTTGCTTTCGACTAGCTGTGCTCCTTGGCAGATGGCTCAAGTTCTCTGAGCCTCAGTTTCTTCTCTTTGGTTTTTTGTTGTTGTTTTTTTATTGAGCCTCAGTTTCTCCATCTGTAAAATAAGAGTGCAGTTCAAACAGTTTCTGGGTCAAGATCAGCTAGCAGAGGATCAAATTGCTTATCAGAAAGTGGTTCACCGGGGGAAAGAAACTGACATTCTAGAGCATTTTTATTATCCCACCTAAGGATAGAATTTTAGGGCATAATTCCAGAATTATGCCATAACACTCAGGCATATTTTAAGCAGATTTCTTGGCATCCTAATGTTTGTATTTGTCTGCCATTGGATTTTCTGGGGTTTCCTTTGTTCAGTGCTGGCTGTTACGGATGTAGGGGAACCCCAAAATGTATCTCTTTGGCATGAGGATTATTCTAGGCTGATTATTTTTAGTAAATGGAAAACACAGGAAGTCTTTCTTTTTACATCCCCCTTAACTGCCTAAAAGAATTTAGATAATGGGTCTGGTCCGGGAAAGCACTATAGCCAGAAATATCTCCAGAGAATATGGACCAGGTGTGTTAGGGGCACCTTAGCAGGGTGTAGAGACCAGAGTCCTCTCTGTGTCCTCTCTGCATAGCGTAGCAAACATTTGTTTACCAAACATTTACTTTTACATCTCCATGTGAATTGCCTTCCTCCCCTTTGAAGTCCAAGCCCCTACCCCCTCCTTTTCTCCCAGATGGCATATAAGTCTCAATTGACTGAATTGTCCTTTTTTCATTTTTCTTATGGGAACCCTGTAAGTGTGTAATTAAATTTTATTTTCTCCTGTTAATTTATCTCACATCAGTTTAATTCTTAGACCAGCCAGAAGAACCTAGAAAGGGTAGAGGAAAACTTTTTCCTTCCCCACCTGGTGATTTAAGGAACATGTTTAGGACTCTCTCTTTTTTAAGATCTGTATGGCCATAGATGAAAGTAGAAGTTCCCTTTTCAGGGAACAGGAGAGGTGCCCTGAACAGTGGCTCCCTTCTCCAGCAGAAAGCTGCAGCAGCCCTCTCTCTATGTGGGATTCAGAGCCACCTTCACAGTGGCATTCTGCAGATGCTGTCATTGGTGCTAAAAGTTGATTTCTAAGAGGCATCTATACAACCTTGGATTTATGTGTACTAATAAATTACAGCCTAAAGTGATCTGTGGGAAATCTAAATAAGATTTTCTATGTACAAAAACAAAAAAAAAAACCTCTTCATTTAAGAATTAAATTGATCACAATTTTCAAAATATTGAAACATTGCATATAGTTATATATGCTCATAATTTTCCAATTTACAAAAGTATAAATTTAATGCAGAAATCTTGGGGAAACACACAGGAAAATGCAACTCCCAGCCCCACCCTCCAAAGTTAACCATTATTAAAATTTTGGTATTAATATATAAATTCCTCTTCTTCATTCATTCCACAAATACTTATTGAGTGACTACTATGTGCCAGGCACTGTGCTGTGTGCTAAGGAAAATGAAATGATGCTATTGTTACCGAGTCCTGTTACCTGCAGGACAGACCAATAAATCAAGAGATGAGTTGCTGGGACAAGGAATAGAGACTTTATTCAGAAAGCCAGCCAACCGAGAAGATGGTGGATTAGTGTCCCAAAGAACCATCTTCCCTGAGTTAGAATTCAGGCTTCTTTTATACTGAAAGGGGAAGGGGTGAGGTTGGTTGCTGCAAACTTCTTGGTGTAGGAATCCTTTGCTCTTGCAGCTGGCGACATAAGTCCGGTCACAATGTTCCTATAAACCTCCAACAAGACAAGTGTTATTCTCTGTTCTGCAACCTTTTATCTCTATACGAATGGAAAAGTGACCTTTAGAGGTCAGAGCCTTGAGAATGGGCTATCCTATATATTTCAGGCTATAGGCAACATTCTTAACTAGTAGCAAAAGCGATAGAATACCAAAGTTAAAGAGACAGATCCAATATGGAGTCAGATTTGTTCTTCCCTACTACACTATGGGTTCCCTTTCTCTTTTTTTTTTTTTTTTTTTTTGCCTGTTCCACACTACTCTTTCCTACTGAGAGTTTGTAATGAAATAAGAGGCAACAAAGCATTGTGCAGAGATGGGTGTTGGCCTTATTCCAGCCTTACAGATTTGTTGCAGGGATTATGATGAATAAATGTAAAGAAGCTGGCACCAAGCCCGGTACTTGGCAGGTGCTCAATCAACAATAGCTATTGTTTGGGATTGACATATATACACTAATATGTATAAAATAGATAACTAATAAGAACCTGCTGTATAAAAAAAATTAAATTAAATTTAAAAAACAATAGCTATTGTTACTTTTTATTACTGATATTTTTGTGTAAAGGTTCTTACTACCAATTGCAGCTAATTTGAATTCTGCTTCTACAGTTGTTCCAAATGCATTTTTAAGCCCTGAATCTCCATCCTTGCTCTTCCTACAGAGGATTGTATCCTTAAGTGCTGTCTCCAAAGTTCTGGCTGCTAGCTATTGATTTCCCCCAGAAATGGCTTTTCTTGCCATTTTCAGGGTTTTTTAGCTCTTAGATTCTGTGTCTCCTGCTCAGCCAGTTGCATGCCCTCTCCCCATGGTGGAGGTGACGTTGGTGCAGACATTACACTTTACTTCTTTGGGCAGTTAGCCATAAAGGATCACCCCTGGGAAAGAAACAAAGTCTTTTTGATAGTTCCTGTATCCTCCTGCTCAGCCTTCTCCTCTAGTTTCAACAACTTAGTCGTTTAACCATGCATCAATCAGTCATGAGGGAATGGGTGCCTATCCCTGGAGAGAGGGCACAGCCTTCCAGGCATTTCCAGAGCAAGGTCCCTTTGGCCAAAAGGACTTCTTCTCCAGAGAGAGGCACAGCTGAGAGCCATGAGCAGCCGACATTCACAGCAGCTGGGAGATGGGTCCACTCCATAAAGGGAATCTGGGACAGGCAACCCCAAAATCAACTACACCAGCCTAATGCATGGCTTTCTTTCTCCCAAGAATGAGCATAAAGAACTCTGAATATTCTTAAATGTCACTTGTTGGAAGTGATATAACTGAGCTGTATAATTTACAACAATTATAACCATAGTTATTTCTGGAATTCCACTTAGGGAACTGGATCGGAAAAGAGGGGAAGACTCAGGGGCTAGGGTTGTGGGCAGAATTGTGCTGTATTAATAAGTGAATAAGTTTGATGTTACTCTAGAAAAGGAGAGAATGAAAGAGAAAATAATGATTTTCATAGACTGTTGCCAGGTACCACAACTCCCTTTCCCAACACTTTGAAGATTATTTGAAACATTGGGCAAGCAGTATTTAAATAACAGAAAATACTTCTCTCTCTCTCTCTCCCTATCTCTATATATGTATTGGTATATGATATCATATATATATACACATATGCTATATATCGATATATGGCAGAGTATGTGTCTGTGTATATATATGTATATTGTCAATGGAAATAATCAATAAACAATCTATAATAGCAATAGAAAGGAGTTTTATTTGAGGCAGGCTGAGGACTACAGCCCAGAAGGCAGCACATACACAGTGAGTCAGTATGGCTTTGGCACCTGGGAAGGCAGTCTTATCCTTGAAGGAGTACCAGCATTGGTGTCCCAGAAAAGGAGGCATTTAATCTTTTTTTTTTTTCTAAATTAAAAAAAATAAATTTATTTATTTTTGTCTGCGTTGGGTCTTCATTGCTGCACGCGGGCTTTCTCTAGTTGCAGTGAGTGGGGGCTACTCTTCATTGTGGCTCACGGGCTCTAGAGCGCAGGCTCAGTAGTTGTGGTGCATGGGCTTAGTTGCTCCGCAGCATGTGGGATCTTCCCAGACCATGGCTTGAACCCATGTCTTCTGCATTGGCAGGCGGATTCTTAACCACTAAGCCACCCGTGTCTGACAACCACGCAGTCCTAATCTTTATTTTTAACATGGACATCCTTTACTTCTCATCAGTGTGCCCTTTTCTTAATAATTAAAGGAAATGTACAATGTATGTTTGATAGTGTTACCGACCAGTGTTCTTGGCCTTCCCCAAGCAATAGAAATTGACTAGAGACCAGACAAGAATTCAGGCAAGGCTTTATTGGGGCCCTTGCTGCAGCAGGGGCAGTGAGAACAAACAACAGGTTCCCTTGCTTGCTTGCTTGCTCCCCAAGGGGGTGTGGGGTGAGGGTAGGGGTGTGTCTAGGGGTCGGGCCAGAGGGGTGGCTTAGGTGGTTGGCCCACCCCTTAGGTGGTACTGAGCGCAGGGGGCATATGCGCAGTACCTGCTTTTGCTCCTGACACCCCGTTTTTGCTCCAGGATCTTCAAAAGTGGCAGTTGGGTGTTTTGGTCTCTTTGCATCTTTTGGGTCCAGAATTTGCCCCAACTGTGCATGCATGCAGTTATTTTTAGTCCCATACGGTTTCTTTGTATTCTGTTGCTCGAGGAGAGGTGTGTCCAGGTGCAAGCACTGCAGCACTGCAGCAAAGGGGCCCAGGTCCCAGCAAAGGGTCCCAGGTCCCAGCCTGTCTCAATAGGTCACGAACTGGCTGTTCTATTTAGCATAAAATTCAGGTTAACTCATGTATAAGCCTGTATGACTTCCCCATACCTCAATATGTGAAAATCTTTTATCTATATACATATCTATATGTATATGTACCCACTGGAATTTCTGTGTGAAAGCTTTCAAAACGCACTCACCTCACACATATGGGACTCCATTCAGATGCTTACCTGCCCATGGGCATAGAATTCTACTGTATCACTCGGTTTGATCCTCCCTGTGACCAGATGCCTTTTTGTCACCATCTTTTCACTCTTAGCCATAGTTGCTGATTTTTCCAATTCTGTGGGTCCTGGCATCATGCAAGCTTTTGATGGTTTTTCTTCTACTTGTGGTCTCATGCCAGTCCCCTTCCTGATTTCTCAATGAGGCTGGAGAGGAACTTAATTCATTTCCCTGCCCCTTTACTTTTTAATTGGTTAGGAATATGCCTTGGATGCTGGAAATACTCATTATGCCACTGGTTTCTTAAAAGAAGAGAGAAAGACCGATACATTTTAGCTAGGATAACTTGATTCTCAGAGTTCCTGGAACCATTCTAATTTAAAATTATGAACTAATGTCTCCCAAGTTATTTATCAAACTCTATGTCTTTATATTGAAGTTATAATGCTGTTGTTATAGTTCGGGCTGATCTCAAATAAAGTCCCATTTAGCTCATGGATTCTGAGTCTCTTAGAGATTGCTGTCCCATTATGGATGTCTTAGGGCATCGAAATAGTATTTGCTGTGTCTGACAACCAATTAATTAAAGAAAACATTAGGCTAGGAGCAATAATGTCAACATTATTAATTTCTTTATCACTGTCACACCTGTAGCTAGACACAGTAGTTGTCTAGCAACTAAAAAATGGAAGTAGAGATGTGTGACTGGACTGTCAGTGGAAGGATAGACTGGTTATTTCAATCTTGTTAACTGTGGGATGCTATTTGAAATGGAAAACAATGAGATAACAAATGAACACAAACATATGATCCTATATTTAGTGGTTGATCCTATATTTAGATGTGTGACTGGGCTGTCAGTGGAAGGATAGACTGGTTATTTCAATCTTGTTAACTGTGGGATGCTATTTGAAATGGAAAACAATGAGATAACAAATGAACACAAACATATGATCCTGTATTTAGTGGTTGAGGAGACAATCCATATTACACACTTCTTGGATTCTCTTTGCTGATCGTTATCATTGAGTCAAGCACAACTTAGGAGTCCACTAAAAAAAATCAAATTATTAACTTTTTTCCATTTCATGAGCATTTATGAAGAAATGGTTGGGGAAAGTACAGAAAAGTAAAGGAATTTATTGGAAATTGTTACAAAACTGTTTTTACTCTAAGCTACCTGATCACATGTGGTTGTAGCCCACGGTGATAATGCCGGGTGAAACAGGTGGTAAAGCTGCTTGAGTTTCTAACACTCCCCATCTATCTTCACATTCAAAACTGTGCCTTGTTCTTTCAGGCAACAATATTTTTTTTAGCATTCTAGTAGTGCATGTAATTTTAATAGGCATGCTATGCTGTTAAAATTAATTATAGTAACATATTTTTATAGTAACATTTTGAGGAGGCTTAAAAACTGGGGTATTCACTTTTGATCAAGTATTAGAGTACAGAAGGATAGTGATAGTCTATTCAGCATCTACTCAATACAGATTTACTGAGCACTTACTATGTGGTAGGAATTGTTTATGCATTGGAAACACAATGGTATATAAAGTGAATATTGCTCCTGCCTGCATGGAATTTACAACCTAGTGGGAGAAGGATGCCAAGGAAATGGATATGGAACAACAAGTCATGCTGCATACAATAAAGAAATAGTATGAGGTGCTAAGAGGAAGTGTAATGGAGAACAATTCCTAGATGGACTGGAATGTGTTCAGGACAAGACATTTAAGCTGACTTGAAGCATGAAGAGGGGTTAACCAGGTGGGGAGTAAGGGGAAGAGCACTTCGAACAGAGGGAACATGTCTGAAGGCATAGGTTTTACAAAGGATTTATGAATTTGAGAAACTGAAATTGTGGCTGGAGCTTGGAGAGCAAGGGGCAGAGCTACAGGAGAAGGAGCTGGAGTTTTAGGTCCCTGTGAACCATAACAACTTTGGATTTCGTTGGAAGCAATGGGTAAATGAGTGGAAAGTATAACTACAATTAGTTTCAAGCCCTTATTATTAGAATGGATCCACTGTGAGCCCTGCTCCAGGTGTTACTAGAAAACACTCTGCTACTGTTGTCTCAAAGGCTAAAGTAAGAGCATGTAGTCCTGAGGCTAGAGGGGAAAACATTCCAAAGAAAAGAGAAGGAATTTCGTCAAGGAAAATGTTTAGAACTCATCAGTGCCCTCTCATAACAGTCTTGTAACAGAAGAGAAAGTCTAAAAAAGCATTGTTCAACTTCTCAGCAGAAAGACTTTTATTTAAGTCACAAAATGAGATTCACAAATCTCATTAAAGCATTATCAAAAGAAGTTTGAAGGCCCCTGAGGTATTCCAATTTCCTCCTCTCTTATTTATTTCTTCTAAGACTTGTATCTTTATAAAATGCTGATGTCAAAGTCAGAAATATTTTGTTGAAATGGGCATCTGCCTTCCCACCTTTCCCCCTCCTTGCCTCCATCCTTAACAGAGGGCTCAAGGAGCTTTATTTGGAAAGATTATTATCTGGGTGATGTCCTTATACCCATGCAGTATTTTTTCCTTAGAACACATAAGCAAGCACAGCTCACCTCTAGCCATGTAAGTATCAACCAGATGACTGGGTCTTTTTGCTCTGAGAAGTACATTGACCTGAGCCCACTGTTAGGTATTATTGAGATGGAAGCATCAAATTCTGTTTCTGCATCTGCTGAAATGATCATATTACTTTTCTCTTTAGTCTGTTAATATGGTAAATTATATTGATTCTTCTTAAAATGTTGAACCAACCTTTCATTCCCATGATAAATTCCACTTGGTTGTGATGTATTATCCTTTTTATATATAGCTGAATTTGATTTGCTAATTTGGGGGGGTGTATCTATATTCATGAGTGATATTGGTCTGTAGTTTTCTTTCTTATGTCTTTGAGAAGTGTTTTCTTTCATTCTGTTTTCTTAAAGTGATTGTGTAGAATCAGTATTATTTCTTCCTTAGCTATTTGATAGAATTTACCAGTGAAATCTTCTAGGCCTGGAAGATTCTTTATTACTTTAAAACAACAACAACTATGAATTCAGTTTCTTTAATAGATATAGCAATATTCAAGTTATCTACCCTTCTTCTTGAGTGAATTTTGATAGTTTATGTCTTTCAAGGAATTGATTCATTTCATCTAAGTTGTTAAATTTGTGGATGCTGTTTTTTGTAATATTCCCTTGTTATCTTTTTGGTTCCCTTATTATCTAATTATGTTTATCACAGATGAATTTAGCATCTATTTAGTGTCTGTCAGATCTGTAGTGATGGCCCCTCTTTTTTCCTTCTATTGTTAATTTGTATCTTTTTTTTTCTTTAGTACATCTGATTTACCAATTTTATTAATGCTTATGAAGTAGCAGCCTTTGGTTTTATTGACTTTTCTCTACTGTATTTCTATTTTTAATTTCACTGGTTTCTGCTCTTATCTTTATTAACTCCTTCTTTCTGCTTGCTTTGGATATAATTTTCTCTTTGTTTTCTAGTTTCTTACATTGGCAGGGTAGATTACTGATTTTAGGACTTTCTTTTTCTAGTATAAGCACTTAATCTATAAAATTTTCTCTAAACACTGCTTAAGCTTCCACTTACAATGTATTGGTGATGACATGGCAGAACTGGAATTCTCATACAATGCTGGTGGAATGTAAAATGGCACAACCTCTTTGGAAAATAGTTTGTCAGCTTCTTAAAACATTAAATATACACCTACCATATGATCTACTCATTCCACTCCTAGATATTCATGCAAAAGAAAAGAAAATCATTATTACATATTACATACTTATTAGAACGTGTGTTCATGCAAAAACTTGTACACAAATGTTCATAGCAGCTTTATTTGTAATAGCCAAAACAACCTAAATGTACATCAATAGCTGAGTGGATAAGTAAACTGTAGTATATCCATATAATTGAAGACCATTCATTAACAAAAAATACTGTTGATGTAAGCAACAACAGACGTGAATTTCAAAGGTATTATGCTGACTGAAAGAAGTCGGACTAAAAAGAGTACATTTATCTAAAAGTTGAGGAAATGCAAACTAATGTTTAAGTAGATAGGAATAGAAAGTATTTTCTATAACGTTGTTACTCAGTTCTTTAGAGTCCTGTGTTAGAAGCCAAAAATCACATTCACTAGTATGAAATAATTTTTTAAATGATCCATCAGCTTAACATTCAATTTATTAAAGACAACAGATGCTACTTCCCTTATTTGCAAATGTGTTTTTTACTAAGCCTTCAGAGTCATGCACTTTCTCAGTCCTGATACTATTATTCTGAATTGTTCCAGAGATATTTATATGAAAAGCAATCCTGTAGAATAGTAATTTTCTGGGTGGGTAAGAGGTTGATCTTTCTTTTGTCAAGTAGGAAAGGAGTGATTATTAAATGGTAGTTTAGAAACAAGAACCAAGTGAACTAGTTTTGATAAACAATACATATGTTCAGGATCTAGGAATTGATTCCTATAAAACCATCTGTGCCCATTTATCTCCTTGAAAAATTTTGTGTATTCCTGAGGTAAGTGTACGTTATATTGAAGACTGCTGGTATGAAATATTTATGTAATATTTCATGATGATTATAAGAATAAAATGCTTGAAATATTTTTCTGTTGCCTTTAGACCTAAAAGTTCGGCAGGATATAAATTTGGGAGAGGTTACAACTTTTTCTTAATCTCTTTAGAGGTTTCCTCATTGTCCTTTAGAATTTAGTATTTCCAGAGAAATCTGAGCCCAGTCTAATTTCCATTCCTAATTTTTTTCCTTTACTCAGTGCTTATAGAACTCTTTCTTCCTCCCTTTCTCATTTATTTATCTACTGATCTTTCATTCTTTAAATACAAAAAAAAAAATTTACCCAAGATGTGTTTAGTGTTGATAAACATATCCTGGTGTGATTTCAGAAAAATTTTCTTCAACTACTAAATTGACAAATATTTATTTAGTGACTACTATGTGGCAAATACTCTAATATGTGTTCATGAATAAGGTACAGTCACCTCCATTTCATGCCTTCTCCTTTTGTTCCATAAAGCATGACAGTTGTGGGTTTTTGGTTTTTTGTATTTTTTTTTAGCATGACAGTTTTTTAAGTTTTGTTCTATTGTCTATAGTAAGTCATTTTTTCAAAGACTATTCTGTCTTCTAATCTTCAAGATGATGGTTCTCCTGTTGGCTATAATTTTTAATAGCCACATATTAATTTTTAAAAGTCTTCTCATCTTATAAAGGAAAGAGCTGGCAACTTTGTGCAAGAAGAGACACAATTGTTTGATTTATTTTTCACAGTACACAAGATATGTAATAGCATAATTGTGGTGATGGAGAGAAACCTACCATTGTACATATATATGTAGTTTCTTTTTTTTTTTTATCTTTATTTATTTGGCTGTGCCGGGTCTTAGTTGCGGCACGTGGGGTCTTCGTTGCCCTGTGTGGGATCTTTAGTTGCGGCATGCGGGATCTACTTCCCTGACCAGGGATAGAACCCAGGCTCCCTACACTGGGAGCATGGAGTCTTAGCCACTCGACCACCAGGGAAGTCCCCTATATATGTAGTTTCAAATGAACTTTAACACTTTTCATGACAGCTGGATCAAACAACTTTTTATGGACATAGGGAAGGAAATTGGAGGTATGGATGGTGTGTGTTAAAATATTGTAGAACAAATGCTGAAGTTATACACCTGCACGGTTGCTGCTGCTGGTGTATTGAAGTCAGTAAAATTAGAAAATTGTCTCTGCTTCCATAATGAATGCTGAGATGAGATAGACATACATAAAATAAAATTGCACAGAAACAGTCTACAAAAAGATGACGTGTCCAAAGCGGGCATTTATTTTGTAGATGCACCATTCCCTGTAGCTGATTATTTTAATATTGATTGAGTGAATAATAACAGTTTCATTGGAAAATTTTGCCTCCTGTAAAGAAGAAACTTATTATCTCAGATAACTTATTTTTTGGAAGATAATGAAAAATTTTAAAAGATTGAATGGATCATTGAAAATCAATCCACCATTCCTCTCTCTTTCAATTCCATTTCATTGACTACTTAAAGGGATTAGAATTTGACTTTATTGCCTTGCGTATTTTAATTAAAGTTTTATATTTAATCTTGAAGAAAAGGAAGTTTTATATCATTGAAGAGACACATGTACTTATAAGAGCTCTTTGAATAATAAAAGTAGAAATTATTAGTAAGTTACTTGTATGCGAAATTACTTTTGTTGAGATAATGAAAAGATCAGACTGGGTAGGCATGCAAATCTCCTTTGGTTTATTGGCCTAGAACCTGGGTATATTTGTACTGAACTTAAACAGTTAATATCTAGTGATGAAAAATTTTTACTCAGAAGTCAGCAAAACATTAAGAAGCCTACATCCTAGAAAGGTAGGACTTTATAGGTGACTCAGTTTACTTTCTCTAAGTGAATGAATGCATTAGGAAATAAGAAAGGCTGAAGACCAAAGGGTCAAGGACATTGTCACAATTAGATACAGTGTCTCATACAGTGGTGTTTGAATCTATGTTGGGGGTGGGAGAGAGAGGTGATAAACGTGTAGCTGATTTTCAACCAGTATTCTCTGCTATAGCTGTACTGGTTGTTTATGGGGGTTGTTCTTTCTGAGCCATGTGCATGGTTAAATATTTTGAATATCACCATTGAGTACATGCATTTGTTCTGTGTGCTGTGCCTTTAGCCTCATTCAACTAAAATTTAGTGAACACTTAGTATATGCTGGTGAAATCCCATGTCCAATAGGGAGGTGTGATTTAGGACTGACAATAGATGGCCTACTTTTAGGTGAACAGGTCACATGGGAGAAAAGATGAATGACAAATTCAAAAGTCTTGTGAACTGTTTGATGAGACTGAAGAAAATTTTACATTTTCCATCACTTTTTTGTTTTGTCTACATGTGTGAAAATGGCTCTTGATAGGTTGTTTACTGAGACTTCTTTCTGCAGATTATTTCATTCCAGGGTAGGAGGCTTTCTCTCACATCTAGAAGCTAGATCAAGCTCCCATTTGGAAACCAAGTCAGAAAAACAGCCTGACCACATTCTTTTCCTTCTGAGCCCTTTTGAATTGATCTATAGCAGGCAAAGGTTATTGCTGATCCTACAGTTCATCCATGTCTTCAGGCTTTAACTTTAAAAATCTAAGGGATTATTAGTGAGGTTTGCTGGAATCTCCTCCCATAACACTGAAGTTCCTAAGGAGGAGAGTTTTGTGTCAGCTTCTGTCATCTTCAATTTCAAATTAATTTAACTCTGTATGGTTGAAACTTATCAGTGTTGGTGGTATGTAGGTCATTCATTCAGTGATTTCTGCAACTTATATTTATCAAGGCCCTGCAAGGGGCCAGTTCCTGTTTTAGGTAATGTGAGAAAAACATAAAAATAAATTCCCTCTTAGCTTGCTTTGTGGGGAGAGGAAAGAGTAATCAAAACCAATAAGTAAGTATGTAATAAAGACTATGGTGATTAATGCTATGGAGAAAAAATATAAGGGAGTGTTGTAATCTTGAGTAGTGTGTCGGGGAAGGAATCATTGAAAAGGTAGCAGTGAGAAAGGAGGACAAGGAGATAGGAGTGCTAATCTCCGGAAGAAGTGCATTCCAGCTAAAATGCATGGTGTGCAAAGGCCCTGAGACACACATGTGCTTGGGAGGTTTGAGGAGCAGCAAAACATTCAGGTGGCTGAAGCAGAAGGCGCAAAGGGAAATCATAATAGGAAATGGTTAGAGAGCTAATAAAGGGGGGCCAATTGCAGGACCTGTAGTTATCGAAAAGACGTTAGCTTTACGCTAAATTAGATGAGTATTTATGGGAAGGTGTGGACCAAAGGAATGACATGATCTGGCTTACATTTTAATGGGACCTCTTGTCTGACACTTTGGCCAGTGCCCAAGGGTAAAAGCAGCTGATGAATATATCTCTCTGTGATTCCAGCTTCAGGATTCTGCCCCCAGTTTTGGTTGCATTCAGAAGCCTTCAAAAACATGTCTTTAGTGTTTGTCTCTGGCTGTTTTAGCAGTTAATGGCGGGAGCGTTGTTGACCTGCCACAGACATCTTCCATCACCCTCTACCCACTCGTCTTCATGACATACTGCTTTTCAACCTGCTTCTTTGTCTTACCGCCCGTATCTCCCAACATGAAGACTGGCCTGGTTTTATTTGTTGCTGTATCCTGTGCCTGTAACATCGAGATGGCCTTTGCAGTAGCCTCCTAACTGATCTCCCTGCTTCTATACTGACCCCTTACCACAAGAGCCTGAGTGAGCTTTTAGTGTCACATCACCCCTCTGCTCACAACCCTCCAATGGCTCTCATCTCACTTGGGGTAAAAGCCAAAGGCCCCCCACCAGACCTGCGGGAGCCAAATGGTCAGGACACCGTACGACTCCGTATCTCGTCACCATCTACTCTCCCTCTCGTTCAAACGCCTTTACCATACTAGCCTCCTGGCCACTCCTCAATCTCACCGGATATGTTCCTGTCTGAGGTCTTTGCCCATGCTGTTCTCACTGCCTGGCATGCTCTTCTCTAAAGTATCTGCAAGATTTGCTACTTCATCACCTTCAGATATTTACCCAATGTCAGCTTCTAAACTAGGACCACCATGTACATTTGTGCATGTTGTGCCTTGCATAAGCACAGAGGACACCTGTCCCCTGTGTTCTAGAAGCAGCCAGTGACTGAGCTATGACCAGCATCTATGCATGCTTATGGAAGAAACCTCCCTTCTTACTCCATTCTGCCAGTCGTCTCCTCATTTTTACAGCCCTATCTCACAGAGTTACTATGAGAATCAAACGCAATTATATCAGTGATAATAACCTTAAAAAATAATATTTATTGAGAATTACTTCAGGCCAGGCAATGTCGTAAACTCTTTTCACAGATTATTGGTCTCATCCTCACAAGAACACTGTAAGATAGGTGCTATTATTATAACTAAGCAAACATTCATCTGCATTCCAGTTACCAGGGGCATCATTGTCCTTACATTCTTCTGTGATTCTTTAGCTTGTATCTATATTAAGATTTCCCTTAGAATGTCTTTCATGAATTCTGAGGAGTCAGTTGGGATGAGGCATCATTCAGTTTCATTCCAGTTTACACAACTCCAGCCAGCTATTTCGAGGGTTAAAGACGTCCCAAGAATACAGAAAAGGGGCTTCTTTGTATGCCCCTGAAAAACAGAACACTAAAGACAATGCCAACAAATACAATAATACTTTTCTCATCTATTTCATTCTGTCTACATAATCAATTCTTGTTTCATCCAACCTTGGATCTGCTGTCTGCTTTCATAATGTCATCTACTTCTGGGTTTCAAGAGTCCTGGAAGCTCTGACTGATGTCCCTGGCACAGTCTGACACAACTTCTCACAGTGGTGAGGTTAGCCTCTCTGGGAAACCTGCAACAGTATCGATAATTGTCAGATTATCACATTTGGTGCAGTCCTTCCTACCGATGCTCCCATGCTGTCCTTTGTTGTTGTTACTTTAGGAAGACCTAGTTTCTGGCCTGTAGCTTATAACAGACCTTCAGGCAAAATGAAAGGAGAGCGGAGAATCCAGTTGTTGACGACAAAATGAAATGACTCTACTTTGTTAGTGACAAACACGATTTTAAAGTAGAGGATGATAGAATCCTTTCATGGATAAAACATATGTATACATGACTATTTTATACAGATCAGACCAAATTATCCTGAAGGTAAGAAGATACTATGGCCATGGAGAGCCTTAACAAATCTCCAGGGCCTTCCAATCCATCCTGTTAAGTAGGTACAACGTTAAAGAGTCTTCGCCGGAGATTGGCCACTTGATTATGATAGGAGCATAGGGGCCTGAGGATAAAATATGCTTATAGCCTGGCTCCTTTATTAACCAGAATGGTAATAAAAGAGTTTCAAATAGACATAGCAGAAGGTAACCTAGAAGCTCTAGCTCTTTTAGAAGCAAGGAACTTACGTTGTTTGCTTATAAAATAATTCCAAAGCATGACACATGTCATCACCAAGACACAAAGTTATCCAGCTTTCAAGTGAGGGTTTTTCTGAGGAGATGAGGAACCTCTGTTCTCTGGGCAGGTCGCACAAAATGTGGAGAACAACTCTTTACCGCCTGTTTGTAAGAGCCAACGGAATACTCCAAACATCAGTTTTAAGCTCCTAGTTCTCTCTTCATTATTCATAAGCTTCCTTTGTTCATTAATTATATACCTTTATATGTACACTTAAATATACACACTAAACAAGTAGATGACATAATTTAAAGCTTTCAATTTTAATTTTAAAATAAGATTAACTTTACTACCATGTTCTGAATTATGGCATAAACACATTGATTTTATCACCTTAATTGAAGTGAAGTTAACCTTTAGTTACAAATGCACAAACCTCAATATGTTAATCATTTTTAAAACATCAAATTAAAAGAAACTCGCCTAAAAATATAAGTGGATTTTGAAGTGGAAAACAAAATTCGCAGCTCTTTTTATGGAAATAATGACCCATCGTTTTAGCCCAGAACAAAATTTGGGGGGAATGTTATTTCAGAACCATTAGAAAACTAGGTGTGAAAGGTATTTGTAAACTGGTGTGCCCAAGAGCAGAGACTGATTGACTAGAAATAATGCACTTCCCGGTACAAGGTATGGAAGTAACATAGAAAAGTGTAATAACATAGATACTTGAAAAGTGATAGTGAAAAGTGTAATAGCATAGATACTTGTTTGCCTGTAGGCATTGATGACCACTTTGAGCCCTTCAGGACAGGGGCACTGTCCATCTCCAGGACCTGGTCCATCTCCAGCACCCAGTGAAGGTTGTAGACAGGGGTTGAAGCAGGAGTGGAGCATCATCAGGAAGTGGAATCAAACCTGGGGGATAGCGGGTATTCCTTGCCATTGATCACGCTGAGACTTCGTCCTTCCTCAGCTCTTCCCCCTTCCCTTTCCTAGCTCCTTCCCTTACGTACAGGTTTTTCTTGAAGAACGTACCCTCAATAAATCCCATAACCTTGAGTCTCTCGCAGGCTCTATTCTAGGAAACCCAACTCAAGACAGATGAGCACATATCTGATAACATGCCCCACTCTATAAATATGGAGAATTTTCTAACACTTCTCATTCCACTGGTGACCAAGAGGTTAAGCCCCCTGGGTTATTATCGCCCTTCCCTTCTCCCTACATCCATCAGTCCTTCATGAATCCTATTAGTAGGGATCAGAGAAGCTTACCTTTGAGTCTAAGATCTTGGGAATGATTGTGCTCAGAGCCTGACCTTGTTCCCTAAAGAGAACATGCTTTTCCTCTTTCCTGAGGGCAGACCCCACCTAGCAGTGCACCAGCCAGAATGTGCTCCAAAGGGCTGCCTCTCAGAGTCTATTGCAAGATGAAAACCATTCCCCACTTCAGCTTGAAAGGAGGTCATACAAAGTTAACAAGACAGGAGAAAGCCTTGAAACAGATGTTAACCCCTCCTTCCCCACAGCTACCAAGTCTGGTCTGAGTTCTCATTGGGTGTGACCCCAGGAGCCAAGCCACTCAAAGTTCTGACTCAGCTCTACTTCTAAGGAGCTCATCAGCTATCTTTGCTGTCTCCTCTCTTCTTCCCAGGGAAAAGGTCTCAGGATTCCCTAGGTGGGGAGCCTCAGTGAGCCTCAGCAAAGCCAAGCGCACTCACTCAAGACAGTGTTCTCTATTTCTGGCTATGATTACGGAGCAGGTAGAGGCCAGCTCAAGCCCTGACCTCTGTGCTCTGGCTACAGCTGAGTCCTACTGTCAAGTAGGGATGGAGAGGCTGACAGGTGGGCAGGGAACCTGTAAGGGCCTCGTGGAAGCCCCCTGAGACCCCAGAACAGCTGCAAAGACTACACATAGGTGCAGAAGATAATTAGGAAGCTACCAGTGTGCAGTTTCTACTTAAATGACGCCACCCAGACTGTGTCTGGAAACAAAGGGACAGATGCTAATGCAAATGTGTCATCACTAGTCCTTTCAAGGGACTATGAAACAGCTCATCTCAGCAGCTCTGTGTCTAAGGGAAAGAGGGAGACAGAGGGACAGTAACAGACCTTTGCCGGTCTTGCTTTGCAGCCAGCCAAATGTATGTCAACCCAAAACGGAGATTGAGGAGTGGGGACAATGGATAGGAAAGTGCTAGAGGAACCACCAAAATTTGATCATTGAATTTCTCAGCTCTTAAACGGCATCCTAGGCTGCCGAACCACCCTTGGCCCACTCATAACAAACACCACCCCCTCACCCTTCCCAATATATTCTATGATAGCTTCCATCTATAATCTTCCTCTGTATCAGAGTGGTTATCACGTTTTAAATTGCATAAAAATTAGCTACTGAAGTTTGTGAGTAGTGCAGATTCTCAGGTTCTTATCCTGGGTCAGAAGGAGGAGAGCTAATTCTTGTTTATATAGCACAACCCAAGGATCTTCAGTAGCTGGCAGAAGCAGTTTGTCAACATTTGGACATAGAATGGCTGGAAGCAAATCCATTCCTCCATTGTAGTTGCTTCTCCATTACAAACACCAAATCTTGAATGACCACAATCCTAGGACTGAGCCTCTTCTATAATTCTCTCAGCCTAGAGAGAAAAGTGGATTGAGGTACTGGGAGTCTAGGAGAGACCATGAAGGGAGACAGCAGGGTGTTAGGAAGCTTACTGTACTCTCTATAGTTCTGTGCAAAGCCTCACAAAAAGTACCCTATTCTTCTCCACATCAGCATGGCAGGAGGTAGTGTTGATAAAGACAAAAAGATACCAGAATGTGTGTCTACATGGATGGAGTTCTTTGACTTTAGTCCACATTATCTTTGTTTTGCCTTGCTGGACAAAATGTCTTAGCTGCTTAAAAACTAGTTTGGAGGGCTTCCCTGGTGGCACAGTTGTTGGGAATCCACCTGCCAAGGCAGGGCACACGGGTGTGAGCCCTGGCCTGGGAAGATCCCACATGCTGCAGAGCAACGAAGCCCATGTACCACAACTGCTGAGCCTGTGCTCTAGAGCCAGTGAGCTACAACTACTGAGCCTGCATGCCACAACTCCTGAAGCCCGTGTGCCTAGAGCCCATGCTCCACAACAAGAGAAGCCACAGCAATGAGAAGCCCGTGCACCGCAACGGAGAGTAGCCCCTGCTCGCCGCAACTAGAAAAAGCCCGCATGCAGCAACCAAGAACCAGCGCAGCCAAAAATAAATAAAATAAAGAAATTTATTCAAAAAACCCAAAAAACAAAAACTAGTTTGGAAATAAGTGCAATACTGGCTTTTACACCCAAGTTTGGGCACGCTTGAGCCCTCTCCTGGGGAGGCCTTGACTCTCCCACTATGTCTCTGGGATTGGACACATGAATTTCAGCCCAGTGGTCCCTGTCTTGGCCTCATGAAGATGAATGATTTGTCAAAGAAGATCTTCTCCAGCCTCCTCACTTTTCAGGCGGGGAAGCCTCTCTAGGAACAAATGGTTCCATGAGAACAAAAGGCATATTCATTGTAAAGATTTCAGGAGTGGCTCTTCAGAAAACCTAACCATCTCTCCTCTCATCTCTCCTGCACAAGATGGGTTTCAGGTGGTTCTATTACCTTGCTTCCTTCTACGTTAAATATTTACAGTATCTCACTGTCTTTAAATGGTTGGCTATTCATTGATTAAGAATCATTTACTTGGCTCAGTTCAAACAACAGTCCTTATACTCAGAAACAATAGCATTTGATCCACTTGACAATATTCTCAATGGTTTTGTGGAGGTATGTAAACTTGGATATGAAAGCAGGGAGAGAGCTAAATTGCTCCACAAATGAACCAAGAAGAGATGGTCAGAAGCCTGGAAGGCAGATGGCTGCAAGTCCAAGAAGAGAGAATTAGAAGATATCCCAGAATTTTTGAATGAAATGCTATCTGTAGTGCAACATAAACTACCTCTTCTGCCTCTCTTACAAAATCTCTAGTCAAATCTACATTTGTGGATGGGATTTGGTATTGGGAATTATACAAGCAAAGAAATAAATACTGTTGCAGGATTGGCCTCGGGTAAGACCAGAGGCTGGGTACACATGGCAAATGGAAGTGGGAGCACCAGCACATAAGTTACACTAAGAATTGAAAGTGCAGGGCTCCTGGCATCTTTCTTTTTCTTTTTTTTTTTTTTGAATTTTATTTTTTTTTATACAGCAGGTTCTTATTGCTTATCCATTTTATACATATTAGTGTATATATGTCAATCCCAATTGCCCAATTCATCACACCACCACCACCACCCCCGCTGCTTTACCCCCTTGGCGTCCATACGTTTGTTCTCTACATCTGTGTCTCAATTTCTGCCCTGCAAACCGGTTCATCTGTACCACTTTTCTAGGTTCCACATATATGCATTAATATACGATATTTGTTTTTCTCTTTCTGACTTACTTCACTCTGTATGACAGACTCTAGGTCCATCCACCTCACTACAAATAACTCAATTTCGTTTCTTTCTATGGCTGATTAATATTCCATTGTGTATATGTGTCACATCTTCTTTATCCATTTATCTGTCGATGGACACTTAGGTTGCTTCCATGTTCTGGCGATTGTAAATAATGTTGCAATGAACATTGTGGTACATGACTCTTTTTGAATTACGGTTTTCTCAGGGTATATGCCCAGTAGTGGGATTGCTGGGTCGTATGGTAGTTCTATTTTTAGTTTTTTATGGAACCTCCATACTGTTCTCCATAGTGGCTGTATCAAATTACATTCCCACCAGCAGTGCAAGAGGGTTCCCTTTTCTCCACACCCTC